>NC_143135.1:110140000-110291818 GCF_059928025.1 Delphinapterus leucas | reverse complement strand
GGCCCACATCCCCATGGGGAAGGGAACCAAGCAGGAGTGTCATCGCACCAGTGGGCACACATCAGAAAATGTGGGGAGCCCAGCAGTTAGGGCCTGACGCCAGAGGGCTCTCATCACCGAGGAGAGGAGGCTCCCAGCAGGCTCCAACTGCTACCAGAGGGCCGCCATCGCCAATGCGGGATGTGCCAGCCAGGCAGGAGTGACCTCAGAGCAGAGGGCCCACCTCACAAAAGTGTGAGGAACCCAAAGAGGATCAGACTCTCACCACAGGGCCCACATCACCAAGGGAATGGGAACCAGGCTGGAGTGTCCTCACACCAGTGAGGCGTCATCACCGAAATGTGAGTGACCCAGCACACGTGGCCTCAAACCAGAGGACACACATCACCAAGGGGCTGGGAGTGAGGCAGGCAGGAGGAGCCTCAAAACATAGGGCCCATGGAATAAAAATGGTGAGGAATCCAGCAGCTGGAACCTCCCAGCAGGCGGCCAGGAGCAGCGAGGCTATGGGATCCAGACCTGACTGAACTCAAAACAGAGGGCCCTCATCATGAAACTCTGAGCAACCCAGCCGTTGGGACCTCAGAGCAGAAGGCCCACATTCCCATGTGGTTGGGAACATGGCATAAGTGTACTCGCACCACAGGGCACACATCAGAGAATTTTGGGAGCTCAGAAGTTAGGGCCTGATGCCAGAGGGCCCTCATTACCAAGGGGAGGAGACTCCAAGCAGGCACCAACTCCCAACTGAGGGCCCATGTCGCCAAGGGGACGTGTGACAGCCAGGCAGGAGTGACCTGACAGCAGAGGGCCTACCTCACAGAAGGGTGAGGAACCCAGCCAGGATAAGACTCTCACCAGAGGGCCCACATCACCAAGGGGATCAGAAACAGGCAGGACTGTCTTCACACCAGTGTGGCCACATCATAGAAAGGTGAGGAACCCAGCACATGTGGCCTAAACCAGAAGACCCACATCTCCAAGGGGCTCGGAGTGAGGCAGGCAGGAGGAGCCTCAAAACACAGGGCCCATAGAATAAAAAAGCTGAGGAATCCTGCAGTGGGAACCTCCCAGCAGGCGGCCCAGAGCACCGAGTCTATGCGATCCAGGCTGCAGTGAACTCACAGCAGAGGGCCCACATCATGAAACTGTGAGCAACCCATCCATTGGGACCTCAGAGCAGAAGGCCCACATCCCCATGGGGATGGGAACCTCGCAGGAGTGTCCTCGCACCACTTAGCACGTATCAGAAAATGTGGGTAACCAGCAGTTAGGGCCTGATGCAAGAGGGCCGTCATCACTGAGGGGAGGAGGCTCCCAGCAGGCTCCAACTGCCACAAGAGGGCCGATGTTGCCCTGGCGGGGTGTGCCAGCCAGGCAGGAGTGACCTCACAGCAGAGGGCCCACCTCACAGAAGGGTGAGGAACCCAGCCAGGATCAGACTCTCACCAGAGGGCCCACATCATCAAAGGGATAGGAACCAGGCAGGAGTGTCCTCACACCAGTGGGGCCACATCATCGAAAGGTGAGGGACCCAGCACACGTGGCCTCAAACAAGAGGACACACATCACCAAGGGGCTGGGAGTGAGGCAGGCAGGAGGAGTCTCAAAACAGAGGGCCCATAGAAGAAAAAAGGTGAGGAATCCCGCAGTTGGAACCTCCCAGCAGGTGGCCAGGAGCAGCGAGGCTATGGGATCCAGGCCGGAGTGAACTCACACCTGAGGGCCCTCATCATGAAACTGAGCAACCCAACGTTGGGACCTCAGAGCAGAAGGCCCACATTCCCATGGGGTTGGGAAACTGGCAGGAGTGTACTCGCGCCACAGGGCGCACATCAGAAAATTTTTGGAGCCCAGGAGTTACGGCCTGACGCCAGAGGGCCCTCATTACCGAGGGGAGGAGACTCCCAGCAGGCACCAACTCCCACCAGAGGGCCGACGTCGCCAAGGTGGGGTGTGCCAGCCAGGCAGGAGTGACCTCAGAGAAGAGGTCCCACCTCACAGAAGTGTGAGTAACCCAACCAGGATCTGACTCTCACCGGAGGGCCCACATCACCAAGAGGATGGGAACCAGGCAGGAGTGTCCTCACACCAGTGGGGCCACATCAGCCAAAGGTGAGGAACCCAGCACATGTGGCCTCAAACCAGAGGACACACATCACCAAGGGGCTGGGAGTGAGGCAGGTGTCTGGAGGGGCACATTTAACTCTAATTTCCCACCAGGAAGAGGAATTAACCAAAGGCTCAGAGTGACTTGCTGGACCCTGATTACGGCCTGAAGCAAACCTGCGGTTCTGTGGCCAGCTTTCAAGGAAACGAGTTTTAAAGGAAATCACGGGCACTGTAATTCACAAACCTGCAGAGTTATAAATGACAGCTATTGGCAAAAATATATTGAAGTAAGTCTGCAAAGAGGACTTGAAAACGAGGCAGAATTGCAGGAATCATATTTCAGGAGGTAGATTGGAATTGCATTTAAAGTATGTGAAAAGCGGCAGATCTTTGACAGTGATGCACTTGGACAAAAGGGCGTATACATTTTTTCCTGAATATATTCAGGAAAAAACGCATATGCCCTTTTTGGCCAACCAAGCACTCGAGCAATAGAAATCCGCACTACAATGAAGTCTCATTTCCCATTCGTCAAAAGGGCCATCTGAAAAAAGTGTAAAACCCAGATACACAGGACAGGCCATGGAGAACAGGGAGCCTTGTTATGCTGATGGGCGGGATGTAAGTTGCCAACAGACACTCTGGAGATGTTTATGGTGTATCCTGAAACATCTGAAAAACAAAGCTACAGACCCTAGGGCACTTCCACTTTTGGCCCTATAGCTTAGGAAAATTAAAATCAACAAGACACAGCCAACACAAAATTTAGGGCTGCTGTGTTTACAAGAACCTCGAATCCAGTACAAGTTAAATATCCCAGAAAGAAAAAAATGGATAAAGGAGTTGTGCTACTTACGTACAACGGAATATCACTCAGCAATGAAATCAATGTCATCAGGCCTGTAGCAGGAAATTGAGTGGATTTAAGTATGATGATTCTAAGAGAAATAGAGAAATATGTCACACAGAGTAAGATAATTATCATAAGATATCACTAATAGAGAGAGTGTAAACTTGGCTACACATAAACTGAATTACAAAACCGAACAGAGTCTCACATTTAGATAAAAACTTATGCTTGCTTAAGGGGAAAGTTGAGTTGGGGTGCTGTATAAAACCAGAGATTGTAATTAGCACACATACCGTTCCATAAGCCAAATATGTAATAGACAAGACCTACTCTTGGCTCAACGAAATAGACTCATCCATGGTGTATCACCTCACACCTGTTAGAATGGGCATCATCAGAAAATCTACAAACAACAGATGCTGGAAAGGGTGTGGAGATAAGGAACCCTCTTCCACTATTGTTGGGAATGTAAATTGATACAGTCACTGTGGAGAACATTATGGAGTTTCTTATAAAACTAAGAATAGAATTACCATATGATACAGCAATGCCACTACTGGGCATATACCCAGACAAAACCATAAATCAAAAAGAGACATTCACCGCAATGTTCATTGCATCACTATTTACAATATCCAGGTAATGGAAGCAACCTAAATGCCCACAGACAGACAAATGCATAAAGATGTGGTACATATATAAAATGGAATATCACTAAGCCATAAAAAGGAATGAAATTGGGTCATTTGTAGAGACGTTGATGGATCTAGAGACTGTCATACAGAGTGAAGTAAGTCAGAAATAGAAAAACAAATCTTGTATATTAATGCATATATGTGGAACCTAGAAAAATTGTACAGATGAACCGTTTTGCAAGGCAGAAATAGAGCAACAGATGTAGACAACAAACGTATGAACACAAAGGGAGGAAAGCTGTTGGGGGGTGGTGGTGGGAGGAGTTGAGAGATTGGGATTGGCATGTATACATTTATATGTATAAAATCGATAACCAAAAAGAACCTGCTGTATAAAAAAATAAAATAAAATTCCAAATTACAAAAAGTAAAACAGACAAAATATTCTTCCCTTCACATACATGTATTTATATGAATAAATTATTTCCATGCTTATATCTGTAAATACAAAAAAGAGGAATAAAATCTACCTTGAACCAAAAACGAAAGAAAGAAAACAAAAGAGAACCCACCAGTTACACAGAGGAAAACCGTATCAGGGCACTTGCTCCAGTTGTAAACAATTCTGAAGTTGGTCAGTGGTGGGGAATCATCTCCCATTCAGCCAGCAGGCCCCACACAACAAGCGTCCTCATTGCAAAGCTGGGGGACCGTGCCGAGGCATCTGTGAGTAAACGTGGGCTGAGCCCCAGGCCAGCTGCTGCTGAAATGTTCCCACCCTTCCCAGGTAAAACACCTGAATATGTACAAGGACTTGAAAGCCTAGAGGAAGGGCCATGGAGCCACATGAGCACCAGCATGCCAGCCGACTTGGTGCCTGCAGGCCAGCCAGGATGGTCCTGGCCCTGGGTGCTCTTCTGGAAGCTTTCCATTTCCCTGCCTGAGATACCCCTGCTGTCCCGGCCCCCACTGCTTTCTTCCTCACTCACCTCTGCCCAGGGAGAAATTCCAGCGGCAGGTATGGGTGACACATCCTCTTCTTTAGCAGGTGGCATCTTGGCAACTGCTGCAGAAAGTCCAGCAGAGCCCCACTCACACTGGGCCACCAACAAAACCATGGCCTCTCACTCCCTCCCACCAGTCCAGCCCCGAGACTGCTGACAGGGCAGAGAAAATGGCGTCAGGCACAGCTGCAGGGGCTCTTGCTGCCTGGAGCGGTGTTTATATTGATCTCAACCCAGGCACACCTGGGGAGGGCTGGCCGGCACGGTCAGGCTTCCCAGGCCAGCCAATAATCACCCCTCAGGGGCTCACAGTTGCAGAAACTGGAACTTGCTGAATCGGCCCGGTCCAAGGAACAGGTGTGGGCTCCTGAGAGTCAGGATAGACAAGGGGCTGCAGCTCTGGCTTGTTTTCTAATTATATTATCTGGCCCATGAGTGGGAGACAACTTCAAGAAAACCCTCTCCTAATGAGAGGAACCCAGGAGTCAGGGAGAGGAGGGGTGGGTGGTGGGTGGAGACAGAGGCCTGGTGCCCCGGGTGCAGTGGAAGTCTCTGGAAGACCAGGTGGAGGGAGGCCACACAGAGTGATGCCCAGGGTCACAGACCTGTCGGAGCTGCCGTTTCTTAGTTCAAGTCCTGCTCTGAGGTGCTCTGTGTCAGATCTGAGTGACAGGTGAGCTGGGAGTGCTCTGCAATGAGGGTGATGTGCATGGTTCCTGTGTGCCCAGCCCTGCCACAGTACCTGCAAGGGTAGCTCTGTATCCGGGGAGGGGTCTGACCACGAGAGCCCCATGGGCTGCAGGGGAACCTGCCCAGGGAACCCCATATCCTGGGAGGGGCCTGAACACGAGAGCCCCGTGGGCTGGGGTGGGGGTGAGGTACCTGCCCAGGTGAGCTCCATATCCTGGGATTGGCCTGGCCTCGAGAGCCCCATGGGCTGCTGGAGTCCTGGTAAAGGATGTCAGGACAGTCAGTGAAGCCACCGAGGATAGACCTCCAGTAGTTCCTAAATCCTACATCCTGCTGGTCATTCTACCAACCACCAGGACATGGTATTCTGTATTAGTCTTCAATGATGCCTTCTTTTGTATTCTAGTAGTCCCAGAGTCACAAGAAATTTTGGCTTGTGAGTGGCAGGACTCAACATACAACTAAAACAATACTTCCGGGCCGTGTTGCCCCAAGGGTTCAAAAATTCCCACACCATCTTTGGGGAAAGCTCAGCTAAAGACCTAAAAGTTCTACCTCTGGAAAAGGAAACACTCCTTCAATATGCAGACGACATTCTGATCGCCAGCCCTACTAAGGAGACCTCTGAACTACCAAGCCAATAAAGGATACAAGTTGTCCAAGAAAAAGCTCAAATATCACAGACTACGGTGACCTGCCTGGGCTTCATTCGCACAGAAGGTCGGAGAAGCCCATCCCAGGAAAGGGAAGAAACAATTTACAGCCTTACCCATTTCTAAAACTAGAAGACAGCTTAGGGGTTCCTGGGGAGGCCAGGGTTTGCTGCTTCTGGATCCCTAACTACAGTCTACTAGCTGGGCCTCTATATGAAACACTGAAAGGAAAAGATGATGATCCTTTTGAATAGAATCCAGAAGTGGCCTTTCAAGAATGGAAAGAGCAGTCAATTCAGACCCTTGCCCTGGAACTCCCTAATTTAGCTAAACCCTTTGACCTTTACATTCCTGGTGAACAGTGAATCGCCATTGGAGTATTAGTGCAAAACCTGGGACCACTTGAAATGGAACAATGCAAGAATGCCATCCAGGTAGGATAAACTACGGTCACCAAGGGGCTTGGCCCACCGCCACATCTGGCCAAGATACTGGCAGTATCTGAAAACCTGGAAATCAGCAGCCCAAAAGGCCACCTCCCTCCTAAGGGAAAAGGACCCCACGTGGTGATCCTAACCCCCAACCAGGCCCTGAAGTTGCAGGGTTTGCTCCGTGGGCACACTGACCTTGAGTGAGGAGGCCCTCCAACTCCAACCTCCAGAGAGATAACCGGGGCAAAGGGGCACCATGACGACTCGTGTGACCATCACTTGACCTGGAGTTTCTCTCATAAAACAACAAGAGTGTGTCCCAAAAGAGTAGACTACTGCTTGCAGGACTTACTGCACCCAGAGGGGAGGTAATAATCTTGGCGGGGGAACCGTATATCACGCTGTCACCATAGAAGAGCCTACAGACACTGTGATGATGGTGGCCAATAAGACCGGCTGGACTCCTGTTTACTTCAAAAGGCTGTTGACTCAGTGGCCATCATGGTCCTTCATCACCACTGACCCTGGACTGTCTGGGAGTTGAGCAGGCAGGGTCCTGACACCTGGTGCTGTTTTTACGTTAATTCAGGGGCCTAATTGAAGAAAGCGCAGACTACTGGTCAGAGCATCTAGGCTGGCAGAAACGGTCAGCCTAAGGTGGCCGAACAAATGTGGGGCGGGGTGAAACTGGACCTCACAGCGTCACTGCACATCTCCTTCCTGGACCCTTAAAGGTCATTAGAATCTATAACACTACCAATACTTGTGCTCAGGCGGACGAGCAGGGAGGCAGGAGGCCTGGGGACAATCAACGTCACCTGGAGGCTGCTGGGGAGAAGTTCTGACCCTCGCCCACGGGTATGAGGGCTCCTAACTCAGCACTCAGCAGTTACAGATGAAGGGTCTGCACCCTCAGCACTCTACGAATGAGGAAGGGGACAAAATGCAGAAGAGGGGTTTGTCCCAGGCAAAGCCCCTTAAAAATCCCTGGGAGATAAAAATAGAATCTGGGCAATAAAATAAAGTCTAACCTTTTTTATCCTTTGTGCTTTGTCTAATTTCACGTGCTCCTAGGGTCCCACATGCAGAGGTTCAACAGCCGGCACTTCAGACCAGATTTCCTAGTGCAGAATGGCTGGGTCGACACCTCAGCTCCTGGGGCACGGTGCAGACTCCGCGATATAGAGCCTGAGCTGCAGCCAACTGGGCCCTCGAGAGCTCCGCCCCCTCCCTCCCACTGACTCTGACAGGATCTCTACACAGCAGCCCAGCCCACAGCCCACGGGGTAGCACATGCTCTCACCTCTCCATTCTCTGATCAAAATATAAAGTTTCCTTTGCTTCTGAACCAAACTCAGTCTCAATCTGTTGGCTCCAATGACACTGGGCAGGGGGACACTTGTTGGGGTCCACTCTGGAGGATCAGTAACAGAAATTGAGAACATTGTAACTTCAATGAACAGATGTGTGAGCCAAACTGTAATTAACATAGAACAGTGTATAAGGCTCGGGCAAAATAAGATGTTTCTAACACTTCCATTTGATATTTCCATCACTTTATTATAAGCAAGTTCAGTGAAAAGGTCTTATTTGTCAGGTCAATACTAGAGAAACGAAGTGATTTCTTTCCAAGGATGTACATCTAATAATCTTGGTTAAAGCTTCAATCTTGTTTTAAATGCTTTTCCATTGAAAATGATACCTCTCTTTCAGCTCCCCCATTTCTGAGAAGTATAAAATCTTATAATTTATTAAGACCAAATGGGAAAGGTGGGAGGAGGGATAAATTAACAGTTTGGGATTAACACATACACACTGCTATGTATAAAATCGATCATCAACAAGGAACTACTGTATAGCACAGGGAACTACACTCAATATTTTGCAATAACCTATAAGGGGAAATAATCTGAAAAAGAATAGATGTTTTTATTGACATCATCTATTAATGACAGTTAAAATGGAACCTAAGGGAAGCCAGTGGTGAGTGCTTCTGACCCTGAAGACTTCAATCATCTAAAGTTTGGACTCTGCCTACTTCCCAAGGCCCTTAATGAACCTATGTGTAGCCGTAGCTTAAAAAATTCCCCAGTTTGGGTTGTGGAGAGACACTGATTTTGAAAAAGCCCTGGTGTTCTCCTCACATGAATGGGACACTTCCTACACCTAAAACATGCCTGTCACACCCAGAGGATGGTATACCGTCTGATCAGGAAGAGTTTGGAAAAGGCATCTCATCTCCTCATCTCCCGGTGCTCGGGTTCACCCCTCCAGCGTCTTTACGAACAGTCTCCCCACTTGGAGATGTCAGCACTGTCAACATCCTGTTTGGAATTTGTCCAGAGGATGAAGCAGAAGGAGGAGGAACAATGAGTGACAAGTCCTAGGTGTTCGGACAGGCACATGTCACTCTAATTTCCAATCAGGAAGACGAATTGACCAAAGGCTAGGGTTGCCCATGGAAACAGAATAGGGCTTGAGGAAATCCCGCTGCTTTGTGGCCAGTTCCCATAAACAGAAGTTGAAAAATGGAACTCAGGGACACTAAAATTCACGAAACTGCAGAGTTGAAAATATCTCTCACTGAAAAATGTCTTGAGGAAAGTCAGAGAAAAGGACTTGTAAGCAACGGAGAATGGCAGGAAAGGGATTGGAAGAGGTAGAAAGGACTCGCCATTAAGCACAAGAAAAGGGGCTGAACATTGCCAACATTGCAGTTGGCCAAAAAGGGTGTATGCGTCTTTTTCTGTATATATTCAAGAAAAGGGCATACACTTTTTTAGCCAACCAAACAGGTGGGCACTGGAAATCAATACTACAAAACATATCACTTCGCATCAGTCAGAAGAGCCTTCCTCGTAAAGTGTAAACACCAGAAATGCAGGACAGGGCAAGGAGAAAAGGGAGCCCTGTGAGGCTTATAGTGGAAATGTATATTGCCAACGGTCACTCTGGATAAGTGTATTGTGTTTACTAAAGCATCTAAAAAATGAGCTACAGAGCACAGGGCACTTGCACTCATGGACGTATATCTTGGGAAAAACAAAAATGGAGAGGACACAGGCACCCCAATGTTTACCGCCTCTCTGTTTAAAAGATCCTCGACTAGGATATAATTTATATGTCTGTGGAGGGAAAAAATGGATAGAGATGTGGCACTTATGTAGAGTGGAATATTACTCAGCCTGAAAATCAATGAAATATGTCCAGCTGTAACAACCCCAGAGGAGTTACGTATGATCATTCGAAGTCACATAATTCAAAAAGAAAAAGACATACGATACTACTAATACATGGAATATAAACGAGGCTACAAATGAACTGAATTACAAAACAGAACGGGGTCTCAGGTTTAGAAAACCAACTTATGCTTGCTTAAGGATAAAGGAGAGTTGGGGTGCTGCATAAAACCAGAGATTGAAATTAGCACAGATACCGTTCCATAAGCCAAATATGTAATAGAAAAAACCTACTCCCTGGCCAACGAAATGGACTCAACACCCCATATTCAGCACCTAGGAATATACGGGACGAGTAAGAGTCTTAATACCTATGGATTTATATGTCTCGGTAAGAGAATCAAGCGTGTGTACAGTGACATAAACGCAGCAGTGAAAATCAGCTAAATCCCATTATCAAAATAAATTTCAAAAACAAAACACAATGACAGTGAAATAGAGAGCAATTCTTAAATAATTCATTCAGGGCTTGTGATGCAACCTGGATTTACCACATCTACACCCAGAGATGGGTGAGACATAAGGCTGGACACTTCGGGCTGATAGCATTGGTGAGGTTCCGTAAGCAAATGCAGACCCTTTGAAGTCATACTGCATGGTACCCATTCCATGGGTCCCAACTCTCCAGGTTTAAGGGATTCTTCCTTCAACTTAAACATGCTTGGGAACCCCAGAGTATGGTGTACCGTGTGACCGGGAAGTCTTTTCAAATGCATCTCAGTTTTCGTCCCCTTTTACCCGTGTTCACAATTCCAGACCATTTACTAACACTCTCACCACTTGGAGAGTCAGTGCCTTTAACCTCCTGTTTGGCACAGTTTGCAATTTCCACACAAGATGAACAGGAATAGGGAGAACAAATGAGTGACTAGCTGTAGGTGTCTGCACGGACAAATTTTATGCTCATTTCCCACCAGGAAGAGGAATTAACCAAAGGCTCAGCATGCCGTGCGGGAACCAGATTAGGGCCTGGAGCAATCCTGCAGGTTTGCGGATAGCTCACAAGAAAGCGAGTTGAAGAAAGGAGCTCAGGGACACTGTAATTCACAAACGGGCAGAGTTATAATTGACAGCTATCGTCCAAAAATATATTGAAGGTAGGCTGCGAAGAGGACTTGAAAGCGGGGCAGAATTGCAGGAAAACGATTTCAGGGGGTAGACTGGAATTGCATTTAAAGCATAGGAAAAGAGGCAGAACGTCGACAATGATGCACTTGGCCAGAAAGGGCGTATGCGTTTTTTCCTGAATATATTCAGGAAAAAACGCATACGCCCTTTCTGGCCAACCAAGCAAGCATGTTAAAGTAATCTGCACTACAATGAAGTCTCACTGCCCCCCGGTCAAAAGGGCCATCTGAAAAAAGTGTAAAATCCAGAAAGGCAGCACAGGCCATGGAGAACAGGAAGCCTTGTTATGGTGATGGGCGGGATGTAAATTGCCAACAGCCACTCTGGAGAAGTGTATGGTGTTTCCTCAAACACCTAAAAAACAAAGCAACGGCGCCTACGGCACTTCCACTTATGGTCCTATAGTTTAGGGAAATTAAAATCAAAAAGACGCAGCCACCCCAAATTTTCGAATGGCTCTGTTTACAATATACTCATCTATGGTACAAGTTAAATGTCCCAGAAAGCGGAAAATGGATAAAGAAGTTGTGCTACGAACGTACAATGGAATATCACTCAGCAATGAAATCTATGTCTTCAGGCCCGTCGCGGCATAATGAGTGGATTCAGGTATGAAGACTCTAAGTGAAATTAGTCACACAGAGAAAGAAACATCATAAGATATCACTAATACACGGAATGTAAACTTGGCTACACATGAACTGAATTACAAAACAGAACAGGGTCTCAAATTTAGCAAACCAACCAATGCTTGCTTAAGGCGAAAGGTGAGTTGGGGTGCTACATAAAACCAGAGATTGAAATTAGCACAGATACCGTTCCATAAGCCAAATATGCAATAGTCAAGAACTACTCCTTGCTCAATAAAATGGACTCAACACCCCAAATTCAATGCCTAGGAATATACCTGACTAGTAAGAATCTTAAAACCCATGGATTTATATGTCTCCATAAGTCAATCAAGCGTGTGTACAGCGGTATAAACGCAGCAGTGAAAATCCGATAAATCCCATTATCAAAATGAATTATAAAAAGAAAACTCAATGACAGTGAAATAGAAAGCAATTCTTAAATAATTCATTCAGGACTTGTGATGCAACCTGGATTTACCATATCTACACCCAGAGCTGGGTGAGACATAAGGCTGGACACTTTGCGCAGATAGCATTGGTGAGGTTCGGTGAGCAAATGCAGACCCTTTGAAGTCATACTGCATGATACCCATTCCATGGGTCCCAACTCTCCAGGTTTAAGGGATTCTTCCTTTAGCTAAAACATGCATGGGAAACCCAGAGTATGGTCCCTGTGACTGCGCAACGTTTTTAAATGCATCTAAGTTTTCGTCCCCTGATACTCGGGTTGACCATTCCGGACGGTATAATAACACTCTCCCCGCTTGGAGAGTCAGTGCCTTTAACCTCCTGTTTGACACAGTGTGCAATTTCTGCGCAAGATGAACAGGAATAGGGAAAAACAATGAGAGACTAGCTGTAGGTGTCTGCACGGGCAAATTTATGTTCATTTCCCTCCAGGAAGTGGAATTAACCAAAGGCTCAGCATGCCGGGCCGGAACCAGATTAGGACCTGAAGCAATCCTGCGGTTTTGCGGCCAGCTCACAAGGAAACGAGTTGAAGAAAGGAGCTCAGGGGCACTGTCATTCACAAACCTGCAGAGTTATAAATGACAACTATCGTCCAGAAATACATTGAAGAAGGCTGCGAAGAGGACTTGACAGTGGGGCAGAATTGCTGGAAAACGATTTCAGGGGGTAGACTGGAATTGCATTTAAGGCATAGGAAAGAGTCATAACGTCGACAATGATGCACTTGGCCAAAAAGGGCGTATGCGTTTTTACCTGAATATATTCAGGAAATAACGCATACGCCCTTTTTGGCCAACCAAGCAAGCGTGTAAAGGAAATCTGCACTACAATGAAGTCTCACTGCCCCCCGGTCAAAAGGGCCTTCTGAAAAAAGTGTAAAATCCAGAAAGGCAGGACAGGCCATGGAGAACAGGGAGCCTTGTTATGCTGATGGACGGGATATAAATTGCCAACAGCCACTCTGGAGAAGTGTATGGTGTTTCCTGAAACACCTAAAAAACAAAGCAACGGAGCGTACGGCACTTCCACTTAAGCTCCTATAGCTTAGGGAAATTAAAATCCAAAAGACACAGCCACTCTAAAATTTCAGAAGGCTCTGTTTACAAGAACCTCATCTACGGTACAAGTTAAATATCCCAGAAAGCGAAAAATGGATAAAGAAGTTGTGGTACGAACGTACTTTGGAATAACACTCAGCAATGAAATCTAGGTCATCAGGCCCATCGCGGCATAATGAGTGGATTCAGGTACGATGATTCTAAGTGAAATAAGTCACACAAAACAAGAAACATCATAAGATATCACTAATACACGGAATGTAAACTTGGCTACACATGAACTGAATTACAAAACAGAACAGGGACTCAAATTTAGAAAAGCAACCAATGCTTGCTTAAGGGCAAAGGTGAGTAGGGGTGCTGCATAAAACCAGAGATTGAAATTAGCACAGATACCGTTCCATAAGCCAAATATGTAATAGTCAAGACCTACTCCTTGCTCAACGACATGGACTCAACACCGCATATTCAACGCCTAGGAATACACCTGACTAGTAAGAATCTTCAAACCCATGGATTTATATGTCTCTGTAAGAGAATCAAGCGTGTGTACAGCGGCATAAAAGCAGCAGTGAAAATCCGATAAATCCCGTCATCAAACTAAATTACAAAAACAAAACACAATGACAGTGAAATAGAGAGCAATTCTTAAATAATTCATTCAGGGCTTGTGATGCAACCTGGATTTACCACATCTACACCCAGAGCTGGGTGAGACATAAGGCTGGACACTTCTGACTGATAGTATTGGTGAGGTTCAGTGAGCAAATGCAGACCCTTTGAAGTCATACTGCATGGTACCCATTCCATGGGTCCCAACTCTCCAGGTTTAAGGAATTCTTCCTTCAGCTTAAACATGCTTGGGAATCCCAGAGTATGGTCCGCCGTGTGACTGGGAAACGATTTTAAATGCTTCTCAGGTTTCGTTCCCTGGTACTTGGGTTCACCATTCCAGACGCTTTACTAACTCTCTACCCACTTGGAGAGTCAGTGCCTTTAACCTCCTGTTTGGCACAGTTTGCAATTTCTGCGCAAGATGAACAGGAATAGGGAGAACCAATGAGAGACTAGCTTTAGGGTCTGCACGGGCAACTTAAATGTTCATTTCCCACCAGAAAGAGGAATTTACCAAAGTCTCAGCGTGCCGTGCCGAAACCATTTTAGGGCCTGAAGCAATCCTGTGGGTTTGCGGCCAGCTCACAAGCAAGCGAGTTGAAGAAAGGAGCTCAGGGACACTGTAATTAACAAACCTGCAGAGTTATAAATGACAGGTATCATACAAAAATATATTGAAGTAAGGCTGCAAAGAGGGCTTGAAACGGGGCAGAATTCCAGGAATATGATTTCAGGAGGTAGACGGGCAGCGCTCTGAAAGCATAGGAGAAGTGGCCGATCCTCGACAATGATGCACTTGGTCAAAAAGTGCATATGCGTTTTTTCAGGGCCCTCATTAAAGAGGGTAGGAGGCTCCCAGCATGCTTTCGTGGCCAACAGTGGGCCCACATCGCCAAGGCGATGTGAGCCAGCCAGGCAGGAGTGACCTCACATCCGAGGGCCCACCTCACAGAAGGGTAAGGAACCCAGCCAGGATCAGACTCTCACCAGAGTGCCCACATCAGCAAGGGGCTGTGAACCACGCAGGAGTATCATCACACCCGTGGGGCCACATCATCAAAAGTTGAGGTACACAAAAAATGTGGCCTCAAACCAGAGGACCCACATCACCATGAGTTTCGGAGCGAGGCAGGCAGGATTAACCTCACAACACATGGCCCATTGTATAAAAAAGGTGAGGAACCCAGCAGTTGGAACATCCCAGCAGGCGGCCCAGAGCACCGAGGCTATGGGATCCAGGCAGTGATGAACTCACAACAGAGGGCCCTCATCATGAAACTGTGAGCAAACCAGCCGTTGTGACCTCAGAGCACAAGGCCCACATCCCCATGGGGAAGGGAACCAAGCAGGAGTGTCATCGCACCAGTGGGCACACATCAGAAAATGTGGGGAGCCCAGCAGTTAGGGCCTGACGCCAGAGGGCTCTCATCACCGAGGAGAGGAGGCTCCCAGCAGGCTCCAACTGCTACCAGAGGGCCGCCATCGCCAATGCGGGATGTGCCAGCCAGGCAGGAGTGACCTCAGAGCAGAGGGCCCACCTCACAAAAGTGTGAGGAACCCAAAGAGGATCAGACTCTCACCACAGGGCCCACATCACCAAGGGAATGGGAACCAGGCTGGAGTGTCCTCACACCAGTGAGGCGTCATCACCGAAATGTGAGTGACCCAGCACACGTGGCCTCAAACCAGAGGACACACATCACCAAGGGGCTGGGAGTGAGGCAGGCAGGAGGAGCCTCAAAACATAGGGCCCATGGAATAAAAATGGTGAGGAATCCAGCAGCTGGAACCTCCCAGCAGGCGGCCAGGAGCAGCGAGGCTATGGGATCCAGACCTGACTGAACTCAAAACAGAGGGCCCTCATCATGAAACTCTGAGCAACCCAGCCGTTGGGACCTCAGAGCAGAAGGCCCACATTCCCATGTGGTTGGGAACATGGCATAAGTGTACTCGCACCACAGGGCACACATCAGAGAATTTTGGGAGCTCAGAAGTTAGGGCCTGATGCCAGAGGGCCCTCATTACCAAGGGGAGGAGACTCCAAGCAGGCACCAACTCCCAACTGAGGGCCCATGTCGCCAAGGGGACGTGTGACAGCCAGGCAGGAGTGACCTGACAGCAGAGGGCCTACCTCACAGAAGGGTGAGGAACCCAGCCAGGATAAGACTCTCACCAGAGGGCCCACATCACCAAGGGGATCAGAAACAGGCAGGACTGTCTTCACACCAGTGTGGCCACATCATAGAAAGGTGAGGAACCCAGCACATGTGGCCTAAACCAGAAGACCCACATCTCCAAGGGGCTCGGAGTGAGGCAGGCAGGAGGAGCCTCAAAACACAGGGCCCATAGAATAAAAAAGCTGAGGAATCCTGCAGTGGGAACCTCCCAGCAGGCGGCCCAGAGCACCGAGTCTATGCGATCCAGGCTGCAGTGAACTCACAGCAGAGGGCCCACATCATGAAACTGTGAGCAACCCATCCATTGGGACCTCAGAGCAGAAGGCCCACATCCCCATGGGGATGGGAACCTCGCAGGAGTGTCCTCGCACCACTTAGCACGTATCAGAAAATGTGGGTACCCAGCAGTTAGGGCCTGATGCAAGAGGGCCGTCATCACCGAGGGGAGGAGGCTCCCAGCAGGCTCCAACTGCCACAAGAGGGCCGATGTTGCCCTGGCGGGGTGTGCCAGCCAGGCAGGAGTGACCTCACAGCAGAGGGCCCACCTCACAGAAGGGTGAGGAACCCAGCCAGGATCAGACTCTCACCAGAGGGCCCACATCATCAAAGGGATAGGAACCAGGCAGGAGTGTCCTCACACCAGTGGGGCCACATCATCGAAAGGTGAGGGACCCAGCACACGTGGCCTCAAACCAGAGGACACACATCACCAAGGGGCTGGGAGTGAGGCAGGCAGGAGGAGTCTCAAAACAGAGGGCCCATAGAAGAAAAAAGGTGAGGAATCCCGCAGTTGGAACCTCCCAGCAGGTGGCCAGGAGCAGCGAGGCTATGGGATCCAGGCCGGAGTGAACTCACACCTGAGGGCCCTCATCATGAAACTGAGCAACCCAACGTTGGGACCTCAGAGCAGAAGGCCCACATTCCCATGGGGTTGGGAAACTGGCAGGAGTGTACTCGCGCCACAGGGCGCACATCAGAAAATTTTTGGAGCCCAGGAGTTACGGCCTGACGCCAGAGGGCCCTCATTACCGAGGGGAGGAGACTCCCAGCAGGCACCAACTCCCACCAGAGGGCCGACGTCGCCAAGGCGGGGTGTGCCAGCCAGGCAGGAGTGACCTCAGAGAAGAGGTCCCACCTCACAGAAGTGTGAGTAACCCAACCAGGATCTGACTCTCACCGGAGGGCCCACATCACCAAGAGGATGGGAACCAGGCAGGAGTGTCCTCACACCAGTGGGGCCACATCAGCCAAAGGTGAGGAACCCAGCACATGTGGCCTCAAACCAGAGGACACACATCACCAAGGGGCTGGGAGTGAGGCAGGTGTCTGGAGGGGCACATTTAACTCTAATTTCCCACCAGGAAGAGGAATTAACCAAAGGCTCAGAGTGACTTGCTGGACCCTGATTACGGCCTGAAGCAAACCTGCGGTTCTGTGGCCAGCTTTCAAGGAAACGAGTTTTAAAGGAAATCACGGGCACTGTAATTCACAAACCTGCAGAGTTATAAATGACAGCTATTGGCAAAAATATATTGAAGTAAGTCTGCAAAGAGGACTTGAAAACGAGGCAGAATTGCAGGAATCATATTTCAGGAGGTAGATTGGAATTGCATTTAAAGTATGTGAAAAGCGGCAGATCCTTGACAGTGATGCACTTGGACAAAAGGGCGTATACATTTTTTCCTGAATATATTCAGCAAAAAACGCATATGCCCTTTTTGGCCAACCAAGCACTCGAGCAATGGAAATCCGCACTACAATGAAGTCTCATTTCCCATTCGTCAAAAGGGCCATCTGAAAAAAGTGTAAAACCCAGATACACAGGACAGGCCATGGAGAACAGGGAGCCTTGTTATGCTGATGGGCGGGATGTAAGTTGCCAACAGACACTGTGGAGATGTTTATGGTGTATCCTGAAACATCTGAAAAACAAAGCTACAGACCTTAGGGCACTTCCACTTTTGGCCCTATAGCTTAGGAAAATTAAAATCAACAAGACACAGCCAACACAAAATTTAGGGCTGCTGTGTTTACAAGAACCTCGAATCCAGTACAAATTAAATATCCCAGAAAGAAAAAAATGGATAAAGGAGTTGTGCTACTTACGTACAACGGAATATCACTCAGCAATGAAATCAATGTCATCAGGCCTGTAGCAGGAAATTGAGTGGATTTAAGTATGATGATTCTAAGAGAATTAGAGAAATATGTCACAGAGTAAGATAATTATCATAAGATATCACTAATAGAGAGAGTGTAAACTTGGCTACACATAAACTGAATTACAAAACCGAACAGAGTCTCACATTTAGATAAAAACTTATGCTTGCTTAAGGGGAAAGTTGAGTTGGGGTGCTGTATAAAACCAGAGATTGTAATTAGCACACATACCGTTCCATAAGCCAAATATGTAATAGACAAGACCTACTCTTTGCTCAACGAAATAGACTCATCCATGGTGTATCACCTCACACCTGTTAGAATGGGCATCATCAGAAAATCTACAAACAACAGATGCTGGAAAGGGTGTGGAGATAAGGAACCCTCTTCCACTATTGTTGGGAATGTAAATTGATACAGTCACTGTGGAGAACATTATGGAGTTTCTTATAAAACTAAGAATAGAATTACCATATGATACAGCAATGCCACTACTGGGCATATACCCAGACAAAACCATAAATCAAAAAGAGACATTCACCGCAATGTTCATTGCATCACTATTTACAATATCCAGGTAATGGAAGCAACCTAAATGCCCACAGACAGACGAATGCATAAAGATTTGGTACATATATAAAATGGAATATCACTAAGCCATAAAAAGGAATGAAATTGGGTCATTTGTAGAGACGTTGATGGATCTAGAGACTGTCATACAGAGTGAAGTAAGTCAGAAATAGAAAAACAAATCTTGTATATTAATGCATATATGTGGAACCTAGAAAAATTGTACAGATGAACCGTTTTGCAAGGCAGAAATAGAGCAACAGATGTAGACAACAAACGTATGAACACAAAGGGGGGAAAGCTGTTGGGGGGTGGTGGTGGGAGGAGTTGAGAGATTGGGATTGGCATGTATACATTTATATGTATAAAATCGATAACCAAAAAGAACCTGCTGTATAAAAAAATAAAATAAAATTCCAAATTACAAAAAGTAAAACAGACAAAATATTCTTCCCTTCACATACATGTATTTATATGAATAAATTATTTCCATGCTTATATCTGTAAATACAAAAAAGAGGAATAAAATCTACCTTGAACCAAAAACGAAAGAAAGAAAACAAAAGAGAACCCACCAGTTACACAGAGGAAAACCGTATCAGGGCACTTGCTCCAGTTGTAAACAATTCTGAAGTTGGTCAGTGGTGGGGAATCATCTCCCATTCAGCCAGCAGGCCCCACACAACAAGCGTCCTCATTGCAAAGCTGGGGGACCGTGCCGAGGCATCTGTGAGTAAACGTGGGCTGAGCCCCAGGCCAGCTGCTGCTGAAATGTTCCCACCCTTCCCAGGTAAAACACCTGAATATGTACAAGGACTTGAAAGCCTAGAGGAAGGGCCATGGAGCCACATGAGCACCAGCATGCCAGCCGACTTGGTGCCTGCAGGCCAGCCAGGATGGTCCTGGCCCTGGGTGCTCTTCTGGAAGCTTTCCATTTCCCTGCCTGAGATACCCCTGCTGTCCCGGCCCCCACTGCTTTCTTCCTCACTCACCTCTGCCCAGGGAGAAATTCCAGCGGCAGGTATGGGTGACACATCCTCTTCTTTAGCAGGTGGCATCTTGGCAACTGCTGCAGAAAGTCCAGCAGAGCCCCACTCACACTGGGCCACCCACAAAGCCATGGCCTCTCACTCCCTCCCACCAGTCCAGCCCCGAGACTGCTGACAGGGCAGAGAAAATGGCGTCAGGCACAGCTGCAGGGGCTCTTGCTGCCTGGAGTGGTGTTTATATTGATCTCAACCCAGGCACACCTGGGGAGGGCTGGCCGGCACGGTCAGGCTTCCCAGGCCAGCCAATAATCACCCCTCAGGGGCTCACAGTTGCAGAAACTGGAACTTGCTGAATCGGCCCGGTCCAAGGAACAGGTGTGGGCTCCTGAGAGTCAGGATAGACAAGGGGCTGCAGCTCTGGCTTGTTTTCTAATTATATTATCTGGCCCATGAGTGGGAGACAACTTCAAGAAAACCCTCTCCTAATGAGAGGAACCCAGGAGTCAGGGAGAGGAGGGGTGGGTGGTGGGTGGAGACAGAGGCCTGGTGCCCCGGGTGCAGTGGAAGTCTCTGGAAGACCAGGTGGAGGGAGGCCACACAGAGTGATGCCCAGGGTCACAGACCTGTCGGAGCTGCCGTTTCTTAGTTCAAGTCCTGCTCTGAGGTGCTCTGTGTCAGATCTGAGTGACAGGTGAGCTGGGAGTGCTCTGCAATGAGGGCGATGTGCATGGTTCCTGTGTGCCCAGCCCTGCCACAGTACCTGCAAGGGTAGCTCTGTATCCGGGGAGGGGTCTGACCACGAGAGCCCCATGGGCTGCAGGGGAACCTGCCCAGGGAACCCCATATCCTGGGAGGGGCCTGAACACGAGAGCCCCGTGGGCTGGGGTGGGGGTGAGGTACCTGCCCAGGTGAGCTCCATATCCTGGGATTGGCCTGGCCTCGAGAGCCCCATGGGCTGCTGGAGTCCTGGTAAAGGATGTCAGGACAGTCAGTGAAGCCACCGAGGATAGACCTCCAGTAGTTCCTAAATCCTACATCCTGCTGGTCATTCTACCAACCACCAGGACATGGTATTCTGTATTAGTCTTCAATGATGCCTTCTTTTGTATTCTAGTAGTCCCAGAGTCACAAGAAATTTTGGCTTGTGAGTGGCAGGACTCAACATACAACTAAAACAATACTTCCGGGCCGTGTTGCCCCAAGGGTTCAAAAATTCCCACACCATCTTTGGGGAAAGCTCAGCTAAAGACCTAAAAGTTCTACCTCTGGAAAAGGAAACACTCCTTCAATATGCAGACGACATTCTGATCGCCAGCCCTACTAAGGAGACCTCTGAACTACCAAGCCAATAAAGGATACAAGTTGTCCAAGAAAAAGCTCAAATATCACAGACTACGGTGACCTGCCTGGGCTTCATTCGCACAGAAGGTCGGAGAAGCCCATCCCAGGAAAGGGAAGAAACAATTTACAGCCTTACCCATTTCTAAAACTAGAAGACAGCTTAGGGGTTCCTGGGGAGGCCAGGGTTTGCTGCTTCTGGATCCCTAACTACAGTCTACTAGCTGGGCCTCTATATGAAACACTGAAAGGAAAAGATGATGATCCTTTTGAATAGAATCCAGAAGTGGCCTTTCAAGAATGGAAAGAGCAGTCAATTCAGACCCTTGCCCTGGAACTCCCTAATTTAGCTAAACCCTTTGACCTTTACATTCCTGGTGAACAGTGAATCGCCATTGGAGTATTAGTGCAAAACCTGGGACCACTTGAAATGGAACAATGCAAGAATGCCATCCAGGTAGGATAAACTACGGTCACCAAGGGGCTTGGCCCACCGCCACATCTGGCCAAGATACTGGCAGTATCTGAAAACCTGGAAATCAGCAGCCCAAAAGGCCACCTCCCTCCTAAGGGAAAAGGACCCCACGTGGTGATCCTAACCCCCAACCAGGCCCTGAAGTTGCAGGGTTTGCTCCGTGGGCACACTGACCTTGAGTGAGGAGGCCCTCCAACTCCAACCTCCAGAGAGATAACCGGGGCAAAGGGGCACCATGACGACTCGTGTGACCATCACTTGACCTGGAGTTTCTCTCATAAAACAACAAGAGTGTGTCCCAAAAGAGTAGACGACTGCTTGCAGGACTTACTGCACCCAGAGGGGAGGTAATAATCTTGGCGGGGGAACCGTATATCACGCTGTCACCATAGAAGAGCCTACAGACACTGTGATGATGGTGGCCAATAAGACCGGCTGGACTCCTGTTTACTTCAAAAGGCTGTTGACTCAGTGGCCATCATGGTCCTTCATCACCACTGACCCTGGACTGTCTGGGAGTTGAGCAGGCAGGGTCCTGACACCTGGTGCTGTTTTTACGTTAATTCAGGGGCCTAATTGAAGAAAGCGCAGACTACTGGTCAGAGCATCTAGGCTGGCAGAAACGGTCAGCCTAAGGTGGCCGAACAAATGTGGGGCGGGGTGAAACTGGACCTCACAGCGTCACTGCACATCTCCTTCCTGGACCCTTAAAGGTCATTAGAATCTATAACACTACCAATACTTGTGCTCAGGCGGACGAGCAGGGAGGCAGGAGGCCTGGGGACAATCAACGTCACCTGGAGGCTGCTGGGGAGAAGTTCTGACCCTCGCCCACGGGTATGAGGGCTCCTAACTCAGCACTCAGCAGTTACAGATGAAGGGTCTGCACCCTCAGCACTCTAAGAATGAGGAAGGGGACAAAATGCAGAAGAGGGGTTTGTCCCAGGCAAAGCCCCTTAAAATCCCTGGGAGATAAAAATAGAATCTGGGCAATAAAATAAAGTCTAACCTTTTTTATCCTTTGTGCTTTGTCTAATTTCACGTGCTCCTAGGGTCCCACATGCAGAGGTTCAACAGCCGGCACTTCAGACCAGATTTCCTAGTGCAGAATGGCTGGGTCGACACCTCAGCTCCTGGGGCACGGTGCAGACTCTGCGATATAGAGCCTGAGCTGCAGCCAACTGGGCCCTCGAGAGCTCCGCACCCTCCCTCCCACTGACTCTGACAGGATCTCTACACAGCAGCCCAGCCCACAACCCACGGGGTAGCACATGCTCTCACCTCTCCATTCTCTGATCAAAATATAAAGTTTCCTTTGCTTCTGAACCAAACTCAGTCTCAATCTGTTGGCTCCAATGACACTGGGCAGGGGGACACTTGTTGGGGTCCACTCTGGAGGATCAGTAACAGAAATTGAGAACATTGTAACTTCAATGAACAGATGTGTGAGCCAAACTGTAATTAACATAGAACAGTGTATAAGGCTCGGGCAAAATAAGAGGTTTCTAACACTTCCATTTGATATTTCCATCACTTTATTATAAGCAAGTTCAGTGAAAAGGTCTTATTTGTCAGGTCAATACTAGAGAAACGAAGTGATTTCTTTCCAAGGATGTACATCTAATAATCTTGGTTAAAGCTTCAATCTTGTTTTAAATGCTTTTCCATTGAAAATGATACCTCTCTTTCAGCTCCCCCATTTCTGAGAAGTATAAAATCTTATAATTTATTAAGACCAAATGGGAAAGGTGGGAGGAGGGATAAATTAACAGTTTGGGATTAACACATACACACTGCTATGTATAAAATCGATCATCAACAAGGAACTACTGTATAGCACAGGGAACTACACTCAATATTTTGCAATAACCTATAAGGGGAAATAATCTGAAAAAGAATAGATGTTTTTATTGACATCATCTATTAATGACAGTTAAAATGGAACCTAAGGGAAGCCAGTGGTGAGTGCTTCTGACCCTGAAGACTTCAATCATCTAAAGTTTGGACTCTGCCTACTTCCCAAGGCCCTTAATGAACCTATGTGTAGCCGTAGCTTAAAAAATTCCCCAGTTTGGGTTGTGGAGAGACACTGATTTTGAAAAAGCCCTGGTGTTCTCCTCACATGAATGGGACACTTCCTACGCCTAAAACATGCCTGTCACACCCAGAGGATGGTATACCGTCTGATCGGGAAGAGTTTGGAAAAGGCATCTCATCTCCTCATCTCCCGGTGCTCGGGTTCACCCCTCCAGCGTCTTTACGAAGAGTCTCCCCACTTGGAGATGTCAGCACTGTCAACATCCTGTTTGGAATTTGTCCAGAGGATGAAGCAGAAGGAGGAGGAACAATGAGAGACAAGTCCTAGGTTTTCGGACAGGCACATGTCACTCTAATTTCCAACCAGGAAGACGAATTGACCAAAGGCTAGGGTTGCCCATGGAAACAGAATAGGGCTTGAGGAAATCCCGCTGCTTTGTGGCCAGTTCCCATAAAGAGAAGTTGAAAAATGGAACTCAGGGACACTAAAATTCACGAAACTGCAGAGTTGAAAATATCTCTCACTGAAAAATGTCTTGAGGAAAGTCAGAGAAAAGGACTTGTAAGCAACGGAGAATGGCAGGAAAGGGATTGGAAGAGGTAGAAATGACTCGCCATTAAGCACAAGAAAAGGGGCTGAACATTGCCAACATTGCAGTTGGCCAAAAAGGGTGTATGCGTCTTTTTCTGTATATATTCAAGAAAAGGGCATACACTTTTTTAGCCAACCAAACAGGTGGGCACTGGAAATCAATACTACAAAACATATCACTTCGCCTCAGTCAGAAGAGCCTTCCTCGTAAAGTGTAAACACCAGAAATGCAGGACAGGGCAAGGAGAAAAGGGAGCCCTGTGAGGCTTATAGTGGAAATGTATATTGCCAACGGTCACTCTGGATAAGTGTATTGTGTTTACTAAAGCATCTAAAAAATGAGCTACAGAGCACAGGGCACTTGCACTCATGGACGTATATCTTGGGAAAAACAAAAATGGAGAGGACACAGGCACCCCAATGTTTACCGCCTCTCTGTTTAAAAGATCCTCGACTAGGATATAATTTATATGTCTGTGGAGGGAAAAAATGGATAGAGATGTGGCACTTATGTAGAGTGGAATATTACTCAGCCTGAAAATCAATGAAATATGGCCAGTTGTAACAACCCCAGAGGAGTTACGTAGGATCATTCGAAGTCACATAATTCAAAAAGAAAAAGACATACGATACTACTAATACATGGAATATAAACGAGGCTACAAATGAACAGAATTACAAAACAGAACGGGGTCTCAGATTTAGAAAACCAACTTATGCTTGCTTAAGGATAAAGGAGAGTTGGGGTGCTGCATAAAACCAGAGATTGAAATTAGCACAGATACCGTTCCATAAGCCAAATATGTAATAGAAAAAACCTACTCCCTGGCCAACGAAATGGACTCAACACCCCATATTCAGCACCTAGGAATATACGGGACGAGTAAGAGTCTTAATACCTATGGATTTATATGTCTCGGTAAGAGAATCAAGCGTGTGTACAGTGACATAAACGCAGCAGTGAAAATCAGCTAAATCCCATTATCAAAATAAATTTCAAAAACAAAACACAATGACAGTGAAATAGAGAGCAATTCTTAAATAATTCATTCAGGGCTTGTGATGCAACCTGGATTTACCACATCTACACCCAGAGATGGGTGAGACATAAGGCTGGACACTTCGGGCTGATAGCATTGGTGAGGTTCCGTAAGCAAATGCAGACCCTTTGAAGTCATACTGCATGGTACCCATTCCATGGGTCCCAACTCTCCAGGTTTAAGGGATTCTTCCTTCAACTTAAACATGCTTGGGAACCCCAGAGTATGGTGCACCATGTGACCGGGAAGTCTTTTCAAATGCATCTCAGTTTTCGTCCCCTTTTACTCGTGTTCACAATTCCAGACCATTTACTAACACTCTCACCACTTGGAGAGTCAGTGCCTTTAACCTCCTGTTTGGCACAGTTTGCAATTTCCGCACAAGATGAACAGGAATAGGGAGAAGAAATGAGTGACTAGCTGTAGGTGTCTGCACGGGCAAATTTTATGCTCATTTCCCACCAGGAAGAGGAATTAACCAAAGGCTCAGCATGCCGTGCCGGAACCAGATTAGGGCCTGAAGCAATCCTGCGGGTTTGCAGATAGCTCACAAGAAAGCGAGTTGAAGAAAGGAGCTCAGGGACACTGTAATTCACAAACGGGCAGAGTTATAATTGATAGCTAACGTCCAAAAATATATTGAAGGCAGGCTGCGAAGAGGACTTGAAAGCGGGGCAGAATTGCAGGAAAACGATTTCAGGGGGTAGACTGGAATTGCATTTAAAGCATAGGAAAAGAGGCAGAACGTCCACAATGATGCACTTGGCCAAAAAGGGCGTATGCGTTTTTTCCTGAATATATTCAGGAAAAAACGCATACGCCCTTTTTGGCCAACCAAGCAAGCATGTTAAAGAAATCTGCACTACAATGAAGTCTCACTGCCCCCGGTCAAAAGGGCCATGTGAAAAAAGTGTAAAATCCAGAAAGGCAGCACAGGCCATGGAGAACAGGGAGCCTTGTTATGCTGATGGACGGGATGTAAATTGCCAACAGACACTCTGGTGATGTTTATGGTGTATGCTGAAACATCTAAAAAACAAAGCTACAGAGCCTAGGGCACTTCCACTTTTGGCCCTATAGCTTAGGAAAATTAAAATCAACAAGACACAGCCAACACAATATCCAGTGCTGCTGTGTTTACAAGAACCTCGAGTCCAGTACAAATTAAATATCCCAGAAAGAAAAAAATGGATAAAGGAGTTGTCCTACTTACGTACAACGGAATATCACTCAGCAATGAAATCAATGTCATCAGGCCTGTAGCAGCAAATTGAGTGGATTTAAGTATGATGATTCTAAGAGAAATACGTCACACAGAGAAACATAATTATCATAAGATATCACAAATAGAGGGAGTGTAAACTTGGCTACACATAAACTGAATTACAAAACCGAACAGAGTCTCACATTTAGATAAAAACTTATGCTTGCTTAACGGGAAAGTTGAGTTGGGGTGCTGTATAAAACCAGAGATTGAAATGAGCACACATACCGTTCCATAAGCCAAATATGTAATAGACAAGACCTACTCTTTGCTCAACGAAATAGACTAATCCATGGTGTATCACCTCACACCTGTTAGAATGGGCATCATCAGAAAATCTACAAACAACAAATGCTGGAAAGGGTGCGGAGATAAGGAACCCTCTTCCACTATTTTTGGGAATGTAAATTGATGCAGTCACTGTGGAGAACATTATGGAGTTTCTTATAAAACTAAGAATATAACTACCATATAATACAGCAATCCCACTACTGGGCATATACCCAGACAAAACCATAAAACGAAAAGAGACATTCACCGCAATGTTCATTGCATCACTATTTACAATATCCAGGTAATGGAAGCAACCTAAATGCCCACAGACAGACGAATGCATAAAGATGAGGTACATATTTAAAATGGAATATTACTAAGCCATAAAAAGGAATGAAATTGGGTCATTTGTAGAGACGTTGATGGATCTAGAGACTGTCATACAGAGTGAAGTAAGTCAGAAAGAGAAAAACAAATCCTGTATATAAATGCACATATGTGGAATCTAGAAAAGTTGTACAGATGAACCGTTTTGCAAGGCAGAAATAGAGCAACAGATGTAGACAACAAACGTATGGACACCAAGGGGGGAAAGCTGTTAGGGGGGTGGTGGTGGGAGGAGTTGAGAGATTGGGATTGGCATGTATACATTTCTATGTATAAAATAGGTAACCAAAAAGAACCTGCTGTATAAAAAAATAAAATAAAATTCAAAATTACAAAAAGTAAAACAGAAAAAATATTCTTCCCTTCACATACATGTATTTGTATGAATAAATTATTTCCATGCTTATATCTGTAAATACAAAAAAGAGGAATAAAATCTACCTTGAACCAAAAACGTAAAAAAGGAAAAAAAACAGAACCCACCATTTACACAGAGGAAAACCGTATCAGGGCACTTGCTCCAGTTGTAAACAATTCTGAAGTTGGTCAGTGGTGGGGAATCATCTCCCATTCAGCCAGCATGCCCCACGCAACAAGCGTCCTCATTGCAAAGCTGGGGGCCCGTGCCGAGGCATCTGTGAGTAAACGTGGGCCGAGCCCCAGGCCAGCTGCTGCTGAAATGTTCCCACCCTTCCCAGGTAAAACACCTGAATATGTACAAGGACTTGAAAGCCTAGAGGAAGGGCCATGGAGCCACATGAGCACCAGCATGCCAGCCGACTTGGTGCCTGCAGGCCAGACAGGATGGTCCTGGCCCTGGGTGCTCTTCTGGAAGCTTTCCATTTCCCTGCCTGAGATACCCCTCCTGTCCCGGCCCCCACTGCTTTCTTCCTTACTCACCTCTGCCCAGGGAGAAATTCCAGCGGCAGGTATGGGTGACACATCCTCTTCTTTAGCAGGTGGCATCTTGGCAACTGCTGCAGAAAGTCCAGCAGAGCCCCACTCACACTGGGCCACCCACAAAGCCGTGGCCTCTCACTCCCTCCCACCAGTCCAGCCCCGAGACTGCTGACAGGGCAGAGAAAATGGCGTCAGGCACAGCTGCAGGGGCTCTTGCTGCCTGGAGCGGTGTTTATATTGATCTCAACCCAGGCACACCTGGGGAGGGATGGCCGGCACGGTCAGGCTTCCCAGGCCAGCCAATAATCACCCCTCAGGGGCTCACAGTTGCAGAAACTGGAACTTGCTGAATCGGCCAGGTCCAAGGAACAGGTGTGGGCTCCTGAGAGTCAGGATAGACAAGGGGCTGCAGCTCTGGCTTGTTTTCTAATTATATTATCTGGCCCATGAGTGGGAGACAACTTCAAGAAAACCCTCTCCTAATGAGAAGTACCCAGGAGGCAGGGAGAGCAGGGGTGGGTGGTGGGTGGAGACAGAGGCCTGGTGCCCCGGGTGCAGTGGAAATCTCTGGAAGACCAGGTGGAGGGAGGCCACACAGAGTGATGCCCAGGGTCACAGACCTGCCGGAGCTGCTGTTTGTTAGTTCAAGTCCTGCTCTGAGGTGCTCTGTGTCAGATCTGAGTGACAGGTGAGCTGGGAGTGCTCTGCAATGAGGGCGATGTGCATGGTTCCTGTGTGCCCAGCCCTGCCACGGTACCTGAAAGGGTAGCTCTGTATCCTGGGAGCGGCCTGACCACGAGAGCCCCATGGGCTGCAGGGGAACCTGCCCAGGGAACCCCATATCCTGGGAGGGGCCTGAACACGAGAGCCCCGTGGGCTGGGGTGGGGGTGGGGTACCTGCCCAGGTGAGCTCCATATCCTGGGATTGGCCTGATCTCGAGAGCCCCATGGGCTGCTGGAGTCCTGGTAAAAGATGTCAGGACAGTCAGTGAAGCCACCGAGGATATACCTCCAGTAGTTCCTAAACCCTACACCCTGCTGGTCATTCTACTAACCACCAGGACATGGTATTCTGTATTAGTCTTCAATGAAGCCTTCTTTTGTATTCTATTAGTCCCAGAGTCACAAGAAATTTTGGCTTGTGAGTGGCAGGACTCAACATACAACTAAAACAATACTTCCGGGCCGTCTTGCTCCAAGGGTTCAAAAATTCCCACACCATCTTTGGGGAAAGCTCAGCTAAAGACCTAAAAGTTCTACCTCTGGAAAAGGAAACACTCCTTCAATATGCAGACGACATTCTGATCGCCAGCCCTACTAAGGAGACCTCTGAACTACCAAGCCAATAAAGGATACAAGTTGTCCAAGAAAAAGCTCAAATATCACAGACTATGGTGACCTGCGTGGGCTGCATTCTCACAGAAGGTCGGAGAAGCCCATCCCAGGAAAGGGAAGAAACAATTTACAGCCTTACCCATTTCTAAAACTAGAAGACAGCTTAGGGGCTCCTGGGGAGGCCAGGGTTTGCTGCTTCTGGATCCCTAACTACAGTCTACTAGCTGGGCCTCTATATGAAACACTGAAAGAAAAAGATGATGATCCTTTTGAATAGAATCCAGAAGTGGCCTTTCAAGAATGGAAAGAGCAGTCAATTCAGACCCTTGCCCTGGAACTCCCTAATTTAGCTAAACCCTTTGACCTTTACATTCCTAGTGAACGGTGAATCGCCATTGGAGTATTAGTGCAAAACCTGGGACCACTTGAAATGGAACAATGCAAGAATGCCATCCAGGTAGGATAAACTACGGTCACCAAGGGGCTTGGCCCACCGCCACATCTGGCCAAGATACTGGCAGTATCTGAAAACCTGGAAATCAGCAGCCCAAAAGGCCACCTCCCTCCTAAGGGAAAAGGACCCCACGTGGTGATCCTAACCCCCAACCATGCCCTGAAGTTGCAGTGTTTGCTCCGTGGGCACACTGACCTTGAGTGAGGAGGTCCTCCAACTCCAACCTCCAGAGAGATAACTGGGGCAAAGGGGCACCATGACGACTCGTGTGACCATCACTTGACCTGGAGTTTCTCTCATAAAACAACAAGAGTGTGTCCCAAAAGAGTAGACTACTGCTTGCAGGACTTACTGCACCCAGAGGGGAGGTAATAATCTTGGCAGGGGAACCGTATATCACGCTGTCACCATAGAAGAGCCTACAGACACTGTGATGATGGTGGCCAATAAGACCGGCTGGACTCCTGTTTACTTCAAAAGGCTGTTGACTCAGTGGCCATCATGGTCCTTCATCACCACTGACCCTGGACTGTCTGGGAGTTGAGCAGTCAGGGTCCTGACACCTGGTGCTGTTTTTACGTTAATTCAGGGGCCTAACTGAAGAAAGCACAGACTACTGGTCAGAGCATCTAGGCTGGCAGGAACGGTCAGCCTAAGGTGGCCGAACAAATGTGGGGCGGGGTGAAACTGGACTTCACAGCGTCACTGCACATCTCCTTCCTGGACCCTTAAAGGTCATTAGAATCTATAACACTACCAATACTTGTGCTCAGGCGGACGAGCAGGGAGGCAGGAGGCCTGCGGACAATCAACGTCACCTGGAGGCTGCTGGGGAGAAGTTCTGACCCTCGCCCACGGGTATGAGGGCTCCTAACTCAGCACTCAGCAGTTACAGATGAAGGGTCTGCACCCTCAGCACTCTAAGAATGAGGAAGGGGACAAAATGCAGAAGAGGGGTTTGTCCCAGGCAAAGCCCCTTAAAAATCCCTGGGAGATAAAAATAGAATCTGGGCAATAAAATAAAGTCTAACCTTTTTTATCCTTTGTGCTTTGTCTAATTTCACGTGCTCCTAGGGTCCCACATGCAGAGGTTCAACAGCCGGCACTTCAGACCAGATTTCCTAGTGCAGAATGGCTGGGTCGACACCTCAGCTCCTGGAGCACAGTGCAGACTCCGCGATATAGAGCCTGAGCTGCAACCAACCGGGCCCTCGAGAGCTCCGCCCCCTCCCTCCCACTGACTCTGACAGGATCTCTACACAGCAGCCCAGCCCACAGCCCACGGGATAGCACATGCTCTCACCTCTGCATTCTCTGATCAAAATATAAAGTTTCCTTTGCTTCTGAATCAAACTCAGTCTCGATCTGTTGGCTCCAATGACACTGGGCAGGGGGACACTTGTTGGGGTCCACTCTGGAGGATCAGTAACAGAAATTGAGAACATTGTAACTTCAATGAACAGATGTGTGAGCCAAACTGTAATTAACATAGGACAGTGTATAAGGCTCGGGTAAAATAAGATGTTTCTAACACTTCCATTTGATATTTCCATCACTTTATTATAAGCAAGTTCAGTGAAAGGTTTGTCTTATTTGTCAGGTCAATACTAGAGAAACGAAGTGATTTCTTTCCAAGGATGTACATCTAATAATCTTGGTTAAAGCTTCAATCTTGTTTTAAATGCTTTTCCATTGAAAATGATACCTCTCTTTCAGCTCCCCCATTTCTGAGAAGTATAAAATCTTATAATTTATTATTACCAAAGGGGAAAGGTGGGAGGAGGGATAAATTAACAGTTTGGGATTAACACATACACACTGCTATGTATAAAATCGATCATCAACAAGGAACTACTGTACAGCACAGGGAACTACACTCAATATTTTGCAATACCCTATAAGGGGAAATAATCTGAAAAAAGAATAGATATTTTTATTGACATCATCTATTAATGACAGTTAAAATGGAACCTAAGGGAAGCCAGTGGTGAGTGCTTCTGACCCTGAAGACTTCAATCATCTAAAGTTTGGACTCTGCCTACTTCCCAAGGCCCTTAATGAACCTATGTGTAGCCGTAGCTTAAAAAATTCCCCAGTTTGGGTTGTGGAGAGACAGTGATTTTGAAAAAGCCCTGGTGTTCTCCTCACATGAATGGGACCCTTCCTACAGCTAAAATATGCCTGTCACACCCAGAAGATGGTATACCATCTGATCGGGAAGAGTTTGGAAAAGGCATCTCATCTCCTCATCTCCTGGTGCTCGGGTTCACCCCTCCAGCGTCTTTACGAACAGTCTCCCCACTTGGAGATGTCAGCACTGTCAACATCCTGTTGCATACAGTTTGGAATTTGTCCAGAGGATGAAGCAGAAGGAGGAGGAACAATGAGAGACAAGTCCTAGGTGTTCGGACAGGCACATGTCACTCTAATTTCCAATCAGGAAGACGAATTGACTAAAAGCTAGGGTTGCCCATGGAAACAGAATAGGGCTTGAGGAAATCCCGCTGCTTTGTGGCCAGTTCCCATAAACACAAGTTGAAAAATGGAACTCAGGGCAGCTAAAATTCACGAAACTGCAGAGTTGAAAATATCTCTCACTGAAAAATGTCTTGAGGAAAGTCAGAGAAAAGGACTTGTAAGCAACGGAGAATGGCAGGAAAGGGATTGGAAGAGGTAGAAAGGACTCGCCATTAAGCACAAGAAAAGGGGCTGAACATTGCCAACATTGCAGTTGGCCAAAAAGGGTGTATGCGTCTTTTTCTGTATATATTCAAGAAAAGGGCATACACTTTTTTAGCGAACCAAACAGGTGGGCACTGGAAATCAGTACTACAAAACATATCACTTCGCATCAGTCAGAAGAGCCTTCCTCGTAAAGTGTAAACACCAGAAATGCAGGACAGGGCAAGGAGAAAAGGGAGCCCTGTGAGGCTTATAGTGGAAATGTATATTGCCAACGGTCACTCTGGATAAGTGTATTGTGTTTACTAAAGCATCTAAAAAATGAGCTACAGAGCACAGGGCACTTGCACTCATGGACGTATATCTTGGGAAAGACAAAAATGGAGAGGACACAGGCACCCCAATGTTTACCGCCTCTCTGTTTAAAAGATCCTCGACTAGGATATAATTTATATGTCTCTGGAGGGAAAAAATGGATAGAGGTGTGGAACTTATGTAGAGTGGAATATTACTCAGCCTGAAAATCAGTGAAATATGGCCAGTTGTAACAACCCCAGAGTAGTTACGTATGATCATTCAAAGTCACATAATTCAAAAAGAAAAAGACATACGATATTACTAATACATGGAATGTAAACGTGGCTACAAATGACCTGAATTACAAAACAGAATGGGGTCTCAAATTTAGAAGACCAACTTATGTTTGCTTAAGGAAAAAGGAGAGTTGGGGAGCTCCATAAAACCAGAGATTGAAATTAGCACAGATACCGTTCCATAAGCCAAATATGTAATAGAAAAAACCTACTCCCTGGTCAACGAAATGGACTCAACACGCCATATTCAACACCTACGAATACACCTGACTAGTAAGAATCTTCAAAATCATGGATTTATATGTCTCCGTAAGAGAATCAAGCGTGAGTACAGCGGCATGAACGCAGCAGTGAAAATGCGATAAATCCCATTATCAAAATAAATTACAAAAACAAAACACAATGAGAGTGAAATAGAGAGCAATTCTTAAATAATTCATTCAGGGATTGTGATGCAACCTGGATTTACCACATCTACACCCAGAGCTGAGTGAGACATAAGGTTGGGCACTTCGGGCTGATAGCATTGTTGAGGTTCGATGAGCAAATGCAGACCCTTTGAAGTCATACTGCATGGTACCCATTCCATGGGTCCCAACTCTCCAGGTTTAAGGGATTCTTTCTTCAGCTAAAACATGCATGGGAAACCCACAGTATGGTGCACCATGTGACCAGGAAAGGTTTTCAAATGCATCTCAGTTTTCGTCCCCTTTTACTCGGGTTCACCATTCCAGAACCTTTACTAACACTCTCCCCACTTGGAGAGTCAGTGCCTTTAACCTCCTGTTTGGCACAGTTTGCAATTTCTGCGCAAGATGAACAGGAATAGGGAGAACCAATGAGAGACTAGCAGTAAGTGTCTGCACGGGCAAATTTAATGCTCAATTCCCACCAGGAAGAGGAATTAACCAAAGGATCAGCATGCCGTGCCAGAACCAGATTAGGGCCTGAAGCAATCCTGTGGGTTTGGGGCCAGCTCACAAGCAAGCGAGTTGAAGAAAGGAGCTCAGGGGCACTGTAACTCACAAACATGCAGAGTTATAAATGACAGCTATCGTCCAAAAATATATTGAAGGAAGGCTGCGAAGACGACTTGTAAGCGGGGCAGAATTGCAGGAAAACGATTTCAGGGGGTAGACGGGAATTGCATTTAAAGCATAGGAAAAGAGGCAGAACGTCGACAATGATGCTCTTGGCCAAAAAGGGTGTATGCGTTTTTTCCTGAATTTATTCAGGAAAAAAAGCATATGCACTTTTTGGCCAACCAAGCAAGCATGTTAAAGAAATCTGCACTACAATGAAGTCTCATTGCCCCCCGGGCAAAAGGGCCATCTGAAAAAAGTGTAAGTCCAGAAAGGCAGCACAGGCAATGGAGAACAGGGAGCCTTGTTATGCTGATGGGCGGGATGTAAATTGCCAACAGCCACTCTGAAGAAATGTTTGGTGTTTTCTGGAACACCTAAAAAACAGAGCAACGGAGCCTACGGCATTTCTACTTATGGTCCTATAGTTTAGGGACATTAAAATCAAAAACACACAGCCACCCCAAAGTGTCGGACGGCTCTATTTACAAGAACCTCGTCTACGGTACAAGGTAAATATCCCAGAATGTGAAAAATGGATAAAGAAGTTGTGGTACGTACGTACAATGGAATATCACTCAGCAATGAAATCTATGTCATCAGGCCCGTCGCGGCATAATGAGTGGATTCAGGTACGATGATTCTAAGTGAAATAAGTCACACAGAAAATGAAACATCATAAGATATCACTAATACACGGAATGTAAACTTCGCTACACATGAACTGAATTACAAAACAGAACAGGGTCTCAAATTTAGAAAACCAACATATGCATGCTTAAGGGGAAAGGTGAGTTGGCGTGCTGCATAAAACCAGAGAAAGAAATTAGCACAGATAACTTTCCATAAGCCAAATATGTCATAGTCAAGACCCACCACTTGCTCAACGAAATGGACTAAACACCACATATTCAACACCTAGGAATACAGCTGACTAGTAAGAATCTTCAAACCCATGGATTCATATGCCTCCGTAAGAGAATGAAGCGTGTGTACAGCGGCATGAATGCAGCAGAGAAAATCCGATAAATCCCATTGTCAAAATGAATTACAAAAACAAAACACAAGGACAGTGAAATAGAGAGCAATTCTTAAATAATTCATTCAGGGCTTGTGATGCAACCTGGATTTACCACATATACACCCAGAGCTGAGTGAGACATAAGGTTGGACACTTTGGGCTGATAGCATTGTTGAGGTTCGATAAGCAAATGCAGACCCTATGAAGTCATACTGCATGGTAGCCATTCCATGGGTCCCAACTCTCCAGGTTTAAGGGATTCTTCCTTCAGCTAAAACATGCATGGGAAACACACATTATGGTGCACTATGTGACGGGGAAACGTTTTCAAATGCATCTCAGTTTTCGTCTCGTTTTACTTGGGTACACCATTCCAGACCCTTTAATAACACTCTCCCCACTGGGAGAGTCTGTACCTTTAACCTCCGGTTTGGCACAGTTTGCAATTTCTGCGCAAGATGAACAGGAATAGGGAGAACCAATGAGAGACTAGCTGTAGGTGTCTGCACGGGCAAATTTAATGCTCATTTCCCACCAGGAAGAGGAATTAACCAAAGGCTCAGCGTGCCGTGCCGGAACCAGTTTAGGGCCTGAAGCAATCCAGCAGTTTTGCGGCCAGCTTACAATAAAGCAAGTTGAAGAAAGGAGCTCAGGGACACTGTAACTCACAACCATGCAGAGTTATAAATGACAGCTATCGTCCAAAAATATATTGAAGGAAGGCTGCGAAGACGACTTGTAAGCGGGGCAGAATTGCAGGAAAACGATTTCAGGGGGTAGACGGGAATTGCATTTAAAGCATAGGAAAAGAGGCAGAACGTGGACAATGATGCTCTTGGCCAAAAAGGGCGTATGTGTTTTTTCCTGAATATATTCAGGAAAAAACGCATACACCCTTTTTGGCCAACCAAGCAAGCATGTTAAAGGAATCTGCCCTACAATGAAGTTTCACTGCCCCCGGGTCATAAGGGCCATCTGAAAAAAGTGTAAAATCCAGAAAGGCAGCACAGGCAATGGAGAACAGGGAGCCTTGTTATGCTGATGGGCGGGATGTAAATTGCCAACAGCCACTCTGGTGAAGTGTATGGTGTTTCCCGGACCACCGAAAAAACAAAGCAACGGAGCCTACGGCACTTCCACATATGGTCGTATAGCTTAGGGAAATTAAAATCAAAAACACACAGCCACCCCAAAGTGTCGGACGGCTCTGTTTACAAGAAACTCGTCTACAGTACAAGTTAAATATCCCAGAATGTGAAAAATGGATAAAGAAGTTGTGGTACGTACGTACAATGGAATATCACTCAGCAATGAAATCTATGTCATCAGGCCCGTCGCGGCATAATGAGTGGATTCAGGTACGATGATTCTAAGTGAAATAAGTCACACAGAAAATGAAACATCATAAGATATCACTACTACACGGAATGTAAACTTGGCTACACATGAACTGAATTACAAAACAGAACAGGGTCTCAAATTTAGAAAACCAACTTATGCTTGCTTAAGGGGAAAGGTGAGTTGGCGTACTGCATAAAACCACAGATAGAACTTAGCACAGATACCTTTCCATAAGCCAAATATGTCATAGTCAAGACCTACCCCTTGCTCAACGAAATGGACTAAACACCCCATATTCAACGCCTAGGAATACACCTGACTAGTAAGAATCTTCAAACACTTGGATTTATATGTCTCTGTAAGAGAATGAAGCGTGTGTACAGCGGCATGAATGCAGCAGAGAAAATCCGATAAATCCCATTATCAATATGAATTACACAAACAAAACCCAAGGACAGTGAAATAGAGAGCAATTCTTAAATAATTCATTCAGGGCTTGTGATGCAACCTGGATTTACCACATCTACACCCAGAGCTGAGTGAGACATAAGGTTGGGCACTTCGGGCTGATAGCATTGGTGAGGTTCGATGAGCAAATGCAGACCATTTGAAGTCATACTGCATGGTACCCATTCCATGGGTCCCAACTCTCCAGGTTTAAGCGATTCTTCCTTCAGGTAAAACATGCATGGGAAACCCACAGTATGGTGCATCGTGTGACCGGGAAACGTTTTCAAATGCATCTCAGTTTTCGTCCCCTTTTACTCGGGTTCACCATTCCAGACACTTTACTAACACTCTCCACACTTGGAGAGTCAGTGCCTTTAAACTGCTGTTGGGCACAGTTTGCAATTTCTGCGCAAGATTATCAGGAATAGGGAGAACCAATGAGAGACTAGCTGTGGCTGTCTGCACGGGTAAATTTAATGCTCATTTCCCACCAGGAAGAGGAATTAACCAAACGCTCAGCATGCCGTGCCGGAAAAAGATTAGGTCCTGAATCTATCCTGCGGGATTGCGGCCAGCTCACAAGAAAGCGATTTGAAGAAAGGAGCTCAGGGGCACTGTAATTCACAAACATGCAGAGTTATAAATGACAGCTATCGTCCAAAAATATATTGAAGGAAGGCTGCGAAGAGGACTTGAAAGGGGGGCAGAACTGCAGGAAAACGATTTCAGGGGGTAGACTGGAATTGCATTTAAAGCATAGGAAAAGAGGCAGAACGTCGACAATGATGCACTTGGCCAAAAAGGGCGTATGCCTGTTTTCCTGAATATATTCAAGAAAACACGCATACGCCCTTTTTGGCCAACCAAGCATGCATGTTAAAGAATTCTGCACTAAAATGAAGTCCCACTGCCCCTCGGTCAAAAGGGCCATCTGAAAAAAGTGTAAAATCCAGAAATGTAGCACAGGCCATGGAGAACAGGGAGCCTTGTTATGCTGATGGGTGGGATGTAAATTTCCAAGAGCCACTCTGGAGAAGTGCATGGTTTTTCCTGAAACACCTAAAAAACAAAGCAACGGAGCCTACGGCACTTCCACTTATGGTCCTATAGATTAGGGAAATTAAAATCAATAACACACAGCCACCCCAAAGTATCAGACGGCTCTGTTTACAAGAACCTCGTCTACGGTACAAGTTAAATATCCCAGAAAGCGAAAAATGGATAAAGAAGTTGTGGTACGTACGTACAATGGAATATCACTCACCAATGAAATCTATGTCATCAGGCCCGTCGTGGCATAATGAGTGGATTGAGGTACGATGATTCTAAGTGAAATATGTCACACAGAAAATGAAACATCATAAGATATCACTAATACACGGAATGGAATCTTGGCTACACATGAACTGAATTACAAAACAGAACAGGGTCTCAAGTTGAGAAAACCAACTTATGTTTGCTTAAGGGGAAAGGTGAGTTGGGGTGCTGCATAAAACCAGAGATAGAAATTAGCACAGATACCATTCCATAAGTCAAATATGTAATAGTCAAGACCTACCCCTTGCTCAACGAAATGGGCTAAACACCCTATATTCAACGCCTAGGAATACACCTGACTAGTAAGAATCTTCAAACCCATGGATTTATATGACTCGATAAGAGAATCAAGCATGTGTACAGCTGCATGAAGGCAGCAGAGAAAATCCGATAAATCCCATTATCAAAATGAATTAAAAAAACAAAAAATGACAGTGAAATAGAGAGCAATTCTTAAATAATTCATTCAGGGCTTGTGATGCAACCTGGATTTACCTCATCTACACCCAGAGCTCAGTGAGACATAAGGTTGGACACTTCGGGCTGATAGCATTGGTGAGGTTCGATGAGCAAATGCAGACCCTTTGAAGTCATACTGCATGGTACCCATTCCATGGGTCCCAACTCTCCAGGTTTAAGCGATTCTTCCTTCAGTTAAAACATGCATGGGAAACCCACAGTATGGTGCACCGTGTGACCGGGAAACGTTTTCAAATGCATCTCAGTTTTCGTCGCCTTTTACACGGGTACACAATTCCAGACCGTTTACTAACACTCTCCCCACTTGGAGAGTCAGTGCCTTTAACCTGCTGTTTGGCACAGTTTGCAATTTCTGCGCAAGATGAACAGGAATAGGGAGATCCAATGAGAGACTAGCTGTAGCTTTCTGCACCGGCAAATTTAACGCTCATTTCACACCAGGAAGAGGAATTAACCAAATGCTCAGCATTTCATGCCGCAACAAGATTAGGGCCTGAAGCAATCCTGCGGTTTTGCGGCCAGCTCACAAGAAAGCGATTTGTAGAAATGAGTTCAGGGGCACTGTAATTCACAAACCTGCAGAGTTATAAATGACAGCTACCATCCAAAAATATATTGAAGGAAGGCTGCGAAGAGGACTTGAAATCGGGGCAGAATTGCAGGAAAACCATTTCAGGGGGTAGACGGGAATTGCATTTAAAGCATAGGAAAAGAGGCAGAACGTCCACAATGATGCGCTTGGCCAAAAAGGGCGTATGCGTTTTTTCCTGAATATATTCAGGAAAAAACGCATACGCCCTTTCTGGCCAACCAAGAAAGCATGTTAAATAAATCTGCACTACAATGAAGTCTCACTGCCCCTCGGTCAAAAGGGCCATCTGAAAAAAGTGTAAAATCCAGAAAGGCAGCACAGGCCATGGAGAACAGGGAGCCTTGTTATGCTGATGGGCGAGATGTAAATTGCCAACAGCTACTCAGGAGAAGTGTATGGTGTTGCCCGGAACACCGAAAAAACAAAGCTACGGAGCCTACGGCACTTCCACATATGGTCCTATAGCTTAGGGAAATTAAAATCAAAAACACACAGCAACCCCAAAGTGTCGGACGGCTCTGTTTACAAGAACCTCGTCTACGGTACAAGTTAAATATCCCAGAATGTGAAAAATGGATAAAGAAGTTGTGGTACGTACGTACAATGGAATATCACTCAGCAATGAAATATATGTCATCAGGCCCATCGCGGCATAATGAGTGGATTCAGGTACGATGATTCTAAGTGAAATAAGTCACACAGAAAATGAAACATCATAAGATATCACTAATACACGGAATGTAAACTTGGCTACACATGAACTGAATTACAAAACAGAACAGGGTCTCAAATTTTGAAAACCAACTTATGCTTGCTTAAGGGGAAAGGTGAGTTGGGGTGCTGCATAAAACCAGAGATAGAAATTAGCACAGATACCTTTCCATAAGCCAAATATGTAATAGTCAAGACCTACCCCTTGCTCAACGAAATGGACTAAACACCCCATATTCAACGCCTAGGAATACACCTGACTAGAAAGAATCTTCAAACCCATGGATTTATATGTCTCCGTAAGAGAATGAAGTGTGTGTACAGCGGCATGAATGCAGCAGAGAAAATCCGATAAATCCCATTATCAAAATGAATTACACAAACAAAACCCAAGGACAGTGAAATAGAGAGCAATTCTTAAATAATTCATTCAGGGCTTGTGATGCAACCTGGATTTACCACATCTACACCCAGAGCTGAGTGAGACATAAGGTTGGGCACTTCGGGCTGATAGCATTGGTGAGGTTCGATGAGCAAATGCAGACCCTTTGAAGTCATATAGCATGGTACCCATTCCATGGGTCCCAACTCTCCAAGTTTAAGGGATTCTTCCTTCAGCTAAAACATGCATGGGAAACCCACAGTATGGTGCACCGTGTGACTGGCAAACGTTTTCAAATGCATCTCAGTTTTCGTCCCCTTTTACTCGGGTTCACCATTCCAGACCCTTTACGAACACTCTCCCCACTTGGAGAGTCAGTGCCTTTAACCTCCTGTTGGGCACAGTTTGCAATTTCTGCGCAAGATGAAAAGGAATAGGGAGAACGAATGAGAGACCAGCTCTAGGTGTCTGCACGGGCAAATTTAACGCTCATTTCCCACCAGGAAGAGGAATTAACCAAAGGCTCAGCATGCCGTGCCGGAACCAGATTAGGGCCTGAAGCAATCCTGTGGGTTTGCGGCCAGCTCACAAGATAGCGAGTTGAAGAAAGGAGCTCAGGGGCACTGTAACTCACAAACCTGCAGAGTTATAAATGACAGCTATCGTCCAAAAATATATTGAAGGTAGGCTGCGAAGACGATTTGTAAGTGGGGCAGAATTGCAGGAAAACGATTTCAGGGGGTAGACGGGAATTGCATTTAAAGCATAGGAAAAGAGGCAGAACGTCGACAATGATGCTCTTGGCCAAAAAGGGCGTATGCGTTTTTTCCTGAATATATTCAAGAAAAAACGCATACGCACTTTTTGGCCAACCAAGCAAGCATGTTAAAGAAATCTGCACTACAATGAAGTCTCACTGCCCCCCGGTCAAAAGGGCCATCTGAAAAAAGTGTAAAATCCAGAAAGGCAGCACAGGCCATGGAGAACAGGGAGCCTTGTTATGCTGATGGGCGGGATGTAAATTGACAACAGCCACTCTGGAGAAGTGTATGGTGTTTCCCGGAACACCGAAAAAACAAAGCTACGGAGCCTACGGCACTTCCACTTATGGTCCTATAGCTTAGAGAAATTAAAATCAAAAACACACAGCCACCCCAAAGCGTCGGACGGCTCTGTTTACAAGAACCTCGTCTACGGTACAAGTTAAATATCCCAGAATGTGAAAAATGGATAAAGAAGTTGTGGTACGTACGTACAATGGAATATCACTCAGCAATGAAATCTATGTCATCAGGCCCGTCGCGGCATAATGAGTGGATTCAGGTACGATGATTCTAAGTGAAATAAATCACACAGAAAATGAAACATCATAAGATATCTCTAATACACGGAATGTAAACTTGGCTACACATGAACTGAATTACAAAACAGAACAGGGTCTCAAATTTAGAAAACCAACTTATGCTTGCTTAAGGGGAAAGGTGAGTTGGGGTGCTGCATAAAACCAGAGATAGAAATTAGCACAGATACCTTTCCATAAGCCAAATATGTAATAGTCAAGACCTACCCCTTGCTCAACGAAATGGACTAAACACCCCATATTCAACGCCTAGGAATACACCTGACTAGTAAGAATCTTCAAACCCATGGATTTATATGTCTCCGTAAGAGAATGAAGCGTGTGTACAGCGGCATGAATGCAGCAGAGAAAATCCGATAAATCCCATTATCAAAATGAATTACACAAACAAAACACAAGGACAGTGAAATAGAGAGCAATTCTTAAATAATTCATTCAGGGCTTGTGATGCAACATGGATTTACCACATCTACACCCAGAGCTGAGTGAGACATAAGGTTGGGCACTTCGGGCTGATAGCATTGGTGAGGTTCGATGAGCAAATGCAGGCCCTTTGAAGTCATACAGCATGGTACCCATTCCATGGGTCCCAACTCTCCAAGTTTAAGGGATTCTTCTTTCAGCTACAACATGCATGGGAAACCCACAGTATGGTGCACCGTGTGACTGGCAAACGTTTTCAAATGCATCTCAGTTTTCGTCCCCTTTTACTCGGGTTCACCATTCCAGACCCTTTACGAACACTCTCCCCACTTGGAGAGTCAGTGCCTTTAACCTCCTGTTGGGCACAGTTTGCAATTTCTGCGCAAGATGAAAAGGAATAGGGAGAACCAATGAGAGACTAGCTCTAGGTGTCTGCACGGGCAAATTTAATGCTCATTTCCCACCAGGAAGAGGAATTAACCAAAGGCTCAGCATGCCGTGCCGGAACCAGATTAGGGCCTGAGGCAATCCTGTGGGTTTGCCACCAGCTCACAAGATAGCGAGTTGAAGAAAGGAGATCAGGGGCACTGTAACTCACAAACCTGCAGAGTTATAAATGACAGCTATCATCCAAAAATATATTGAAGGAAGGCTGCGAAGACGACTTGTAAGCGGGACAGATTTGCAGGAAAACGATTTCAGGGGGTAGACGGGAATTGCATTTAAAGCATAGGAAAAGAGGCAGAACGTCGACAATGATGCTCTTGGCCAAAAAGTGCGAATGCGTTTTTTCCTGAATATATTCAGGAAAAAACGCATACGCCCTTTTTGGCCAACCAAGCAAGCATGTTAAAGAAATCTGCACTACAATGAAGTCTCACTGCCCCCCGTCAAAAGGGCCATCTGAAAAAAGTGTAAAATCCAGAAACGCAGCACAGGCCATGGAGAACAGGGAGCCTTGTTATGCTGATGGGCGGGATGTAAATTGCCAACAGCCACTCTGGAGAAGTGTATGGTGTTTCCCGGAACACCGAAAAAACAAAGCTACGGAGCCTACGGCACTTCCACTTACGGTCCTATAGCTTAGGGAAATTAAAATCAAAAACACACAGCCTCCCAAAAGTGTCGGACGGCTCTGTTTACAAGAACCTCGTCTACGGTACAAGTTAAATATCCCAGAATGTGAAAAATGGATAAAGAAGTTGTGGTACGTACGTACAATGGAATATCACTCAGCAATGAAATCTATGTCATCAGGCCCGTCGCGGCATAATGAGTGGATTCAGGTACGATGATTCTAAGTGAAATAAGTCACACAGAAAATGAAACATCATAAGATATCACTAATACACGGAATGTAAACTTGGCTACACATGAACTGAATTACAAAACAGAACAGGGTCTCAAATTTAGAAAACCAACTTATGCTTGCTTAAGGGGAAAGGTGAGTTGGGGTGCTGCATAAAACCAGAGATAGAAATTAGCACAGATACCTTTCCATAAGCCAAATATGTAATAGTCAAGACCTACCCCTTGCTCAACGAAATGGACTAAACACCCCATATTCAACGCCTAGGAATACACCTGACTAGTAAGAATCTTCAAACCCATGGATTTATATGTCTCCGTAAGAGAATGAAGCGTGTGTACAGCGGCATGAATGCAGCAGAGAAAATCCGATAAATCCCATTATCAAAATGAATTACACAAACAAAACCCAAGGACAGTGAAATAGAGAGCAATTCTTAAATAATTCATTCAGGGCTTGTGATGCAACCTGGATTTACCACATCTACACCCAGAGCTGAGTGAGACATAAGGTTGGGCACTTCGGGCTGATAGCATTGGTGAGGTTCGATGAGCAAATGCAGACCCTTTGAAGTCATACAGCATGGTACCCATTCCATGGGTCCCAACTCTCCAAGTTTAAGGGATTCTTCCTTCAGCTAAAACATGCATGGGAAACCCACAGTATGGTGCACCGTGTGACTGGCAAACGTTTTCAAATGCATCTCAGTTTTCGTCCCCTTTTACTCGGGTTCACAATTCCAGACCCTTTACGAACACTCTCCCCACTTGGAGAGTCAGTGCCTTTAACCTCCTGTTGGGCACAGTTTGCAATTTCTGCGCAAGATGAAAAGGAATAGGGAGAACGAATGAGAGACTAGCTCTAGGTGTCTACACGGGCAAATTTAATGCTCATTTCCCACCAGGAAGAGGAATTAACCAAAGGCTCAGCATGCCGTGCCGGAACCAGATTAGGGCCTGAGGCAATCATGTGGGTTTGCGGCCAGCTCACAAGATAGCGAGTTGAAGAAAGGAGCTCAGGGGCACTGTCACTCACAGACCTGCAGAGTTATAAATGACAGCTATCGTCCAAAAATATATTGAAGGAAGGCTGCGAAGACGACTTGTAAGTGGGGCAGAATTGCAGGAAAAGGATTTCAGGGGGTAGACGGGAATTGCATTTAAAGCATAGGAAAAGAGGCAGAACGTCGACAATGATGCTCTTGGCCAAAAAGCGCGTATGCGTTTTTTCCTGAATATATTCAGGAAAAAACGCATACGCCCTTTTTGGCCAACCAAGCAAGCATGTTAAAGAAATCTGCACTACAATGAAGTCTCACTGCCCCCCGGTCAAAAGGGCCATCTGAAAAAAGTGTAAAATCCAGAAAGGCAGCACAGGCCATGGAGAACAGCGAGACTTGTTATGCTGATGGGCGGGATGTAAATTGCCAACAGCCACTCTGGAGAAGTGTATGGTGTTTCCCGGAACACCGAAAAAACAAAGCTACGGAGCCTACGGCACTTCCACTTATGGTCCTATAGCTTAGGGAAATTAAAATCAAAAACACACAGCCACCCCAAAGTGTCGGACGGCTCTGTTTACAAGAACCTCGTCTACGGTACAAGTTAAATATCCCAGAATGTGAAAAATGGATAAAGAAGTTGTGGTACGTACGTACAATGGAATATCACACAGCAATGAAATCTATGTCATCAGGCCCGTCGCGGCATAATGAGTGGATTCAGGTACGATGATTCTAAGTGAAATAAGTCACACAGAAAATGAAACATCATAAGATATCACTAATACACGGAATGTAAACTTGGCTACACATGAACTGAATTACAAAACAGAACAGGGTCTCAAATTTAGAAAACCAACTTATGCTTGCTTAAGGGGAAAGGTGAGTTGGGGTGCTGCATAAAACCAGAGATAGAAATTAGCACAGATACCTTTCCATAAGCCAAATATGTAATAGTCAAGACCTACCCCTTGCTCAACGAAATGGACTAAACACCCCATATTCAACGCCTAGGAATACACCTGACTAGTAAGAATCTTCAAACCCATGGATTTATATGTCTCCGTAAGAGAATGAAGCGTGTGTACAGCGGCATGAATGCAGCAGAGAAAATCCGATAAATCCCATTATCAAAATGAATTACACAAACAAAACCCAAGGACAGTGAAATAGAGAGCAATTCTTAAATAATTCATTCAGGGCTTGTGATGCAACCTGGATTTACCACATCTACACCCAGAGCTGAGTGAGACATAAGGTTGGGCACTTCGGGCTGATAGCATTGGTGAGGTTCGATGAGCAAATGCAGACCCTTTGAAGTCATACAGCATGGTACCCATTCCATGGGTCCCAACTCTCCAAGTTTAAGGGATTCTTCCTTCAGCTAAAACATGCATGGGAAACCCACAGTATGGTGCACCGTGTGACTGGCAAACGTTTTCAAATGCATCTCAGTTTTCGTCCCCTTTTACTCGGGTTCACCATTCCAGACCCTTTACGAACACTCTCCCCACTTGGAGAGTCAGTGCCTTTAACCTCCTGTTGGGCACAGTTTGCAATTTCTGCGCAAGATGAAAAGGAATAGGGAGAACCAATGAGAGACTAGCTCTAGGTGTCTGCACGGGCAAATTTAACGCTCATTTCCCACCAGGAAGAGGAATTAACCAAAGGCTCAGCATGCCGTGCCGGAACCAGATTAGGGCCTGAGGCAATCCTGTGGGTTTGCGGCCAGCTCACAAGATAGCGAGTTGAAGAAATGAGCTCAGGGGCACTGTAACTCACAAACCTGCAGAGTTATAAATGACAGCTATCGTCCAAAAATATATTGAAGGAAGGCTGCGAAGACGACTTGTAAGCGGGGCAGAATTGCAGGAAAACGATTTCAGGGGGTAGACGGGAATTGCATTTAAAGCATAGGAAAAGAGGCAGAACGTCGACAATGATGCTCTTGGCCAAAAAGGGCGTATGCGTTTTTTCCTGAATATATTCAGGAAAAAACGCATACGCCCTTTTTGGCCAACCAAGCAAGCATGTTAAAGAAATCTGCACTACAATGAAGTCTCACTGCCCCCCGGTCAAAAGGGCCATCTGAAAAAAGTGTAAAATCCAGAAAGGCAGCACAGGCCATGGAGAACAGGGAGCCTTGTTATGCTGATGGGCGGGATGTAAATTGCCAACAGCCACTCTGGAGAAGTGTATGGTGTTTCCCGGAACACCGAAAAAACAAAGCTACGGAGCCTACGGCACTTCCACTTATGGTCCTATAGCTTAGGGAAATTAAAATCAAAAACACACAGCCACCCCAAAGTGTCGGACGGCTCTGTTTACAAGAACCTCGTCTACGGTACAAGTTAAATATCCCAGAATGTGAAAAATGGATAAAGAAGTTGTGGTACGTACGTACAATGGAATATCACTCAGCAATGAAATCTATGTCATCAGGCCCGTCGCGGCATAATGAGTGGATTCAGGTACGATGATTCTAAGTGAAATAAGTCACACAGAAAATGAAACATCATAAGATATCACTAATACACGGAATGTAAACTTGGCTACACATGAACTGAATTACAAAACAGAACAGGGTCTCAAATTTAGAAAACCAACTTATGCTTGCTTAAGGGGAAAGGTGAGTTGGGGTGCTGCATAAAACCAGAGATAGAAATTAGCACAGATACCTTTCCATAAGCCAAATATGTAATAGTCAAGACCTACCCCTTGCTCAACGAAATGGACTAAACACCCCATATTCAACGCCTAGGAATACACCTGACTAGTAAGAATCTTCAAACCCATGGATTTATATGTCTCGGTAAGAGAAAGAAGCCTTTGTACAGTAGCATGAATGCAGCAGAGAAAATCCGATAAATCCCATTATCAAAATGAATTACACAACAAAACCCAAGGACAGTGAAATAGAGAGCAATTCTTAAATAATTCATTCAGGGCTTGTGATGCAACCTGGATTTACCACATCTACACCCAGAGCTGAGTGAGACATAAGGTTGGGCACTTCGGGCTGATAGCATTGGTGAGGTTCGATGAGCAAATGCAGACCGTTTGAAGTCATACAGCATGGTACCCATTCCATGGGTCCCAACTCTCCAAGTTTAAGGGATTCTTCCTTCAGCTAAAACATGCATGGGAAACCCACAGTATGGTGCACCGTGTGACTGGCAAACGTTTTCAAATGCATCTCAGTTTTCGTCCCCTTTTACTCGGGTTCACCATTCCAGACCCTTTACGAACACTCTCCCCACTTGGAGAGTCAGTGCCTTTAACCTCCTGTTGGGCACAGTTTGCAATTTCTGCGCAAGATGAAAAGGAATAGGGAGAACGAATGAGAGACTAGCTCTAGGTGTCTGCACGGGCAAATTTAACGCTCATTTCCCACCAGGAAGAGGAATTAACCAAAGGCTCAGCATGCCGTGCCGGAACCAGATTAGGGCCTGAGGCAATCCTGTGGGTTTGCGGCCAGCTCACAAGATAGCGAGTTGAAGAAATGAGCTCAGGGGCACTGTAACTCACAAACCTGCAGAGTAATAAATGACAGCTCTCGTCCAAAAGTATATTGAAGGAAGGCTGCGAAGACGACTTGTAAGCGGGGCAGAATTGCAGGAAAACGATTTCAGGGGGTAGACGGGAATTGCATTTAAAGCATAGGAAAAGAGGCAGAACATCGACAATGATGCTCTTGGTCAAAAACGGCGTATGCGTTTTTTCCTGAATATATTCAGGAAAAAACGCATACGCCGTTTTTGTCCAACCAAGCAAGCATGTTAAAGAAATCTGCACTACAATGAAGTCTCATTGCTCCCCGGTCAAAACGGCCATCTGAAAAAAGTGTAAAATCCAGAAAGGCAGCACAGGCCATGGAGAACAGGGAGCCTTGTTATGCTGATGGGCGGGATGTAAATTGCCAACAGCCACTCTGGAGAAGTGTATGGTGTTTCCCGGAACACGGAAAAAACAAAGCTACGGAGCCTACGGCACTTCCACTTATGGTCCTATAGCTTAGGGAAATTAAAATCAAAAACACACAGCCACCCCAAAGTGTCGGACGGCTCTGTTTACAAGAACCTCGTCTACGGTACAAGTTAAATATCCCAGAATGTGAAAAATGGATAAAGAAGTTGTGGTACGTACGTACAATGGAATATCACTCAGCAATGAAATATATGTCATCAGGCCCGTTGCGGCATAATGAGTGGATTCAGGTACGATGATTCTAAGTGAAATAAGTCACACAGAAAATGAAACATCATAAGATATCACTACTACACGGAATGTAAACTTGGCTACACATGAACTGAATTACAAAACAGAACAGGGTCTCAAATTTAGAAAACCAACTTATGCTTGCTTAAGGGGAAAGGTGAGTTGGGGTGCTGCATAAAACCAGAGATAGAAATTAGCACAGATACCTTTCCATAAGCCAAATATGTAATAGTCAAGACCTACCCCTTGCTCAACGAAATGGACTAAACACCCCATATTCAACGCCTAGGAATACACCTGACTAGTAAGAATCTTCAAACCCATGGATTTATATGTCTCCGTAAGAGAATGAAGCGTGTGTACAGCGGCATGAATGCAGCAGAGAAAATCCGATAAATCCCATTATCAAAATGAATTACACAAACAAAACACAAGGACAGTGAAATAGAGAGCAATTCTTAAGTAATTCATTCAGGGCTTGTGATGCAACCTGGATTTACCACATCTACACCCAGAGCTGAGTGAGACATAAGGTTGGGCACTTCGTGCTGATAGCATTGGTGAGGTTCGATGAGCAAATGCAGACCATTGAAGTCATACTGCATGGTACCCATTCTATGGGTCCCAAATCTCCAGCTTTAAGGGATTCTTCTTTCAGCTAAAACATGCATGGGAAACCCACAGTATGGTGCACCGTGTGACAGACAAACGTTTTCAAATGCATCTCAGTTTTCGTCCCCTTTTACTCGGGTTCACCATTCCAGACACTTTACTAACACTCTCCCCACTTGGAGAGTCAGTGCCTTTAAACTCCTGTTGGGCACTGTTTGCAATTTCTGAGCAAGATGAACAGGAAGAGGGAGAACCAGTGAGAGACTAGCTGTAGGTGTCTACACGGGCAAATTTAACGCTCATTTCACACCAGGAAAAGGAATTAACCAAAGGCTCAGCATGCCGTGCCGGAACCAGATTAGGGCCTGAAGCTATCCTGCGGGTTTGCGGCCAGCTCACAAGATAGCGAGTTGAAGAAAGGAGCTCAGGGGCACTGTAACTCACAAACATGCAGAGTTATAAATGACAGCTATCGTCCAAAAATATATTGAAGGAAGTCTGCAAAGACGACTTGTAAGCAGGACAGATTTGCAGGAAAACGATTTCTGGGGGTAGACGGGAATTGCATTTAAAGCATAGGAAAAGAGGCAGAACGTCGACAATGATGCTCTTGGCCAAAAAGGGCGTATGCGTTTTTTCTTGAATATATTCAGGAAAAAACGCATACGCCCTTTTTGGCCAACCAAGAAAGCATGTTCAAGAAATCTGCACTACAATGAAGTCTCACTGCTCCACGGTCATAACGGCCATCTGAAAATAGTGTAAAATCCAGAAAGGCAGCACAGGCCATGGAGATCAGGGAGCCTTGTTATGCTGATGGGCGGGATGTAAATTGCCAACTGTCACTCTGGAGAAGTGTATGGTGTTTCCCGGAACACCGAAAAAACAAAGGTATGGAGACTACGGCACTTCCACTTTTGGTCCTATAGCTTAGGGAAATTAAAATCAAAAACACACAGCCACCCCAAAGTGTCGGACGGCTCTGTTTATCAGAATCTCGTCTACGGTACAAGTTAAATATTGTAGAATGTGAAAAATGGATAAAGAAGTTCTGGTACGTACGTACAATGGAATATCACTCAGCAATGAAATCTATGTCAGCAGGCCCGTCGCGGCATAATGAGTGGATTCAGGTACGATGATTCTAAGTGAAATAAGTCACACAGAAAATGAAACATCATAAGATATCTCTAATACACGGAATGTAAACTTGGCTACACATGAACTGAATTACAAAACAGAACAGGGTCTCAAATTTAGAAAACCAACTTATGCTTGCTTAAGGGGAAAGGTGAGTTGGGGTGCTGCATAAAACCAGAGATAGAAATTAGCACAGATACCTTTCCATAAGCCAAATATGTAATAGTCAAGACCTACCCCTTGCTCAACGAAATGGACTAAACACCCCATATTCAACGCCTAGGAATACACCTGACTAGTAAGAATCTTCAAACCCATGGATTTATATGTCTCCGTAAGAGAATGAAGCGTGTGTACAGCGGCATGAATGCAGCAGAGAAAATCCGATAAATCCCATTATCAAAATGAATTACACAAACAAAACCCAAGGACAGTGAAATAGAGAGCAATTCTTAAATAATTCATTCAGGGCTTGTGATGCAACCTGGATTTACCACATCTACACCCAGAGCTGAGTGAGACATAAGGTTGGGCACTTCGGGCTGATAGCATTGGTGAGGTTCGATGAGCAAATGCAGACCCTTTGAAGTCATACAGCATGGTACCCATTCCATGGGTCCCAACTCTCCAAGTTTAAGGGATTCTTCCTTCAGCTACAACATGCATGGGAAACCCACAGTATGGTGCACCGTGTGACTGGCAAACGTTTTCAAATGCATCTCAGTTTTCGTCCCCTTTTACTCGGGTTCACCATTCCAGACCCTTTACGAACACTCTCCCCACTTGGAGAGTCAGTGCCTTTAACCTCCTGTTGGGCACAGTTTGCAATTTCTGCGCAAGATGAAAAGGAATAGGGAGAACCAATGAGAGACTAGCTCTAGGTGTCTGCACGGGCAAATTTAATGCTCATTTCCCACCAGGAAGAGGAATTAACCAAAGGCTCAGCATGCCGTGCCGGAACCAGATTAGGGCCTGAGGCAATCCTGTGGGTTTGCGGCCAGCTCACAAGATAGCGAGTTGAAGAAAGGAGCTCAGGGGAGCTCAGGGGCACTGTAACTCACAAACCTGCAGAGTTATAAATGACAGCTATCATCCAAAAATATATTGAAGGAAGGCTGCGAAGACGACTTGTAAGCGGGACAGATTTGCAGGAAAACGATTTCAGGGGGTAGACGGGAATTGCATTTAAAGCATAGGAAAAGAGGCAGAACGTCGACAATGATGCTCTTGGCCAAAAAGGGCGTATGCGTTTTTTCCTGAATATATTCAGGAAAAAACGCATACGCCCTTTTTGGCCAACCAAGCAAGCATGTTAAAGAAATCTGCACTACAATGAAGTCTCACTGCCCCCCGTCAAAAGGGCCATCTGAAAAAAGTGTAAAATCCAGAAAGGCAGCACAGGCCATGGAGAACAGGGAGCCTTGTTATGCTGATGGGCGGGATTTAACTTGCCAACAGCCACTCTGGAGAAGTGTATGGTGTTTCCCGGAACACCGAAAAAACAAAGCTACGGAGCCTACGGCACTTCCACTTATGGTCCTATAGCTTAGGGAAATTAAAATCAAAAACACACAGCCACCCCAAAGTGTCGGACGGCTCTGTTTACAAGAACCTCGTCTACGGTACAAGTTAAATATCCCAGAATGTGAAAAATGGATAAAGAAGTTGTGGTACGTACGTACAATGGAATATCACTCAGCAATGAAATCTATGTCATCAGGCCCGTCGCGGCATAATGAGTGGATTCAGGTACGATGATTCTAAGTGAAATAAGTCACACAGAAAATGAAACATCATAAGATATCACTAATACACGGAATGTAAACTTGGCTACACATGAACTGAATTACAAAACAGAACAGGGTCTCAAATTTAGAAAACCAACTTATGCTTGCTTAAGGGGAAAGGTGAGTTGGGGTGCTGCATAAAACCAGAGATAGAAATTAGCACAGATACCTTTCCATAAGCCAAATATGTAATAGTCAAGACCTACCCCTTGCTCAACGAAATGGACTAAACACCCCATATTCAACGCCTAGGAATACACCTGACTAGTAAGAATCTTCAAACCCATGGATTTATATGTCTCGGTAAGAGAAAGAAGCCTTTGTACAGTAGTATGAATGCAGCAGAGAAAATCCGATAAATCCCATTATCAAAATGAATTACACAACAAAACCCAAGGACAGTGAAATAGAGAGCAATTCTTAAATAATTCATTCAGGGCTTGTGATGCAACCTGGATTTACCACATCTACACCCAGAGCTGAGTGAGACATAAGGTTGGGCACTTCGGGCTGATAGCATTGGTGAGGTTCGATGAGCAAATGCAGACCGTTTGAAGTCATACAGCATGGTACCCATTCCATGGGTCCCAACTCTCCAAGTTTAAGGGATTCTTCCTTCAGCTAAAACATGCATGGGAAACCCACAGTATGGTGCACCGTGTGACTGGCAAACGTTTTCAAATGCATCTCAGTTTTCGTCCCCTTTTACTCGGGTTCACCATTCCAGACCCTTTACGAACACTCTCCCCACTTGGAGAGTCAGTGCCTTTAACCTCCTGTTGGGCACAGTTTGCAATTTCTGCGCAAGATGAAAAGGAATAGGGAGAACGAATGAGAGACTAGCTCTAGGTGTCTGCACGGGCAAATTTAACGCTCATTTCCCACCAGGAAGAGGAATTAACCAAAGGCTCAGCATGCCGTGCCGGAACCAGATTAGGGCCTGAGGCAATCCTGTGGGTTTGCGGCCAGCTCACAAGATAGCGAGTTGAAGAAATGAGCTCAGGGGCACTGTAACTCACAAACCTGCAGAGTAATAAATGACAGCTCTCGTCCAAAAGTATATTGAAGGAAGGCTGCGAAGACGACTTGTAAGCGGGGCAGAATTGCAGGAAAACGATTTCAGGGGGTAGACGGGAATTGCATTTAAAGCATAGGAAAAGAGGCAGAACGTCAACAATGATGCTCTTGGCCAAAAAGGGCGTATGCGTTTTTTCCTGAATATATTCAGGAAAAAACGCATACGCCCTTTTTGGCCAACCAAGCAAGCATGTTAAAGAAATCTGCACTACAATGAAGTCTCACTGCCCCCCGGTCAAAAGGGCCATCTGAAAAAAGTGTAAAATCCAGAAAGGCAGCACAGGCCATGGAGAACAGGGAGCCTTGTTATGCTGATCGGCGGGATGTAAATTGCCAACAGCCACTCTGGAGAAGTGTATGGTGTTTCCCGGAACACCAAAAAAACAAAGCTACGGAGCCTACGGCACTTCCACTTATGGTCCTATAGCTTAGGGAAATTAAAATCAAAAACACACAGCCACCCCAAAGTGTCGGTCGGCTCTGTTTACAAGAACCTCGCCTACGGTACAAGTTAAATATCCCAGAATGTGAAAAATGGATAAAGAAGTTGTGGTACGTACGTACAATGTAATATCACTCAGCAATGAAATCTATGTCATCAGGCCCGTCGCGGCATAATGAGTGGATTCAGGTACGATGATTCTAAGTGAAATAAGTCACACAGAAAATGAAACATCATAAGATATCACTAATACACGGAATGTAAACTTGGCTACACATGAACTGAATTACAAAACAGAACAGGGTCTCAAATTTAGAAAACCAACTTATGCTTGCTTAAGGGGAAAGGTGAGTTGGGGTGCTGCATAAAACCAGAGATAGAAATTAGCACAGATACCTTTCCATAAGCCAAATATGTAGTAGTCAAGACCTACCCCTTGCTCAACGAAATGAACTAAACACCCCATATTCAACGCCTAGGAATACACCTGACTAGTAAGAATCTTCAAACCCATGGATTTATATGTCTCCGTAAGAGAATGAAGCGTGTGTACAGTGGCATGAATGCAGCAGAGAAAATCCGATAAATCCCATTATCAAAATGAATTACACAAACAAAACCCAAGGACAGTGAAATAGAGAGCAATTCTTAAATAATTCATTCAGGGCTTGTGATGCAACCTGGATTTACCACATCTACACCCAGAGCTGAGTGAGACATAAGGTTGGGCACTTCGGGCTGATAGCATTGGTGAGGTTCGATGAGCAAATGCAGACCCTTTGAAGTCATACAGCATGGTACCCATTCCATGGGTCCCAACTCTCCAAGTTTAAGGGATTCTTCCTTCAGCTAAAACATGCATGGGAAACCCACAGTATGGTGCACCGTGTGACTGGCAAACGTTTTCAAATGCATCTCAGTTTTCGTCCCCTTTTACTCGGGTTCACCATTCCAGACCCTTTACGAACACTCTCCCCACTTGGAGAGTCAGTGCCTTTAACCTCCTGTTAGGCACAGTTTGCAATTTCTGCGCAAGATGAAAAGGAATAGGGAGAACCAATGAGAGACTAGCTCTAGGTGTCTGCACGGGCAAATTTAACGCTCATTTCCCACCAGGAAGAGGAATTAACCAAAGGCTCAGCATGCCGTGCCGGAACCAGATTAGGGCCTGAGGCAATCCTGTGGGTTTGCGGCCAGCTCACAAGATAGCGAGTTGAAGAAAGGAGCTCAGGGGCACTGTAACTCACAAACCTGCAGAGTTATAAATGACAGCTATCGTCCAAAAATATATTGAAGGAAGGCTGCGAAGACGACTTGTAAGCGGGGCAGAATTGCAGGAAAACGATTTTGGGGGTAGACGGGAATTGCATTTAAAGCATAGGAAAAGAGGCAGAACGTCGACAATGATGCTCTTGGCCAAAAAGGGCGTATGCGTTTTTTCCTGAATATATTCAGGAAAAAACGCATACGCCCTTTTTGGCCAACCAAGCAAGCATGTTAAAGAAATCTGCACTACAATGAAGTCTCACTGCCCCCCGGTCAAAAGGGCCATCTGAAAAAAGTGTAAAATCCAGAAAGGCAGCACAGGCCATGGAGAACAGGGAGCCTTGTTATGCTGATGGGCGGGATGTAAGTTGCCAACAGCCAGTCTGGAAAAATGTATGGTGTTTCCCGGAACATCTAAAAAACAAAGCAATGGAGCCTACGGCAATTCCCCTTATTGCCCTATAGCTTAGGGAAATTAAAATCAAAAACACACAGCCACCCAAAAGTGTCGGACGGCTCTGTTTACAAGAACCTCGTCTACGGTACAAGTTAAATATCCCAGAATGTGAAAAATGGATAAAGAAGTTGTGGTACGTACGTACAATGGAATATCACTCAGCAATGAAATCTATGTCATCAGGCCCGTCGCGGCATAATGAGTGGATTCAGGTACGATGATTCTAAGTGAAATAAGTCACACAGAAAATGAAACATCATAAGATATCTCTAATACACGGAATGTAAACTTGGCTACACATGAACTGAATTACAAAACAGAACAGGGTCTCAAATTTAGAAAACCAACTTATGCTTGCTTAAGGGGAAAGGTGAGTTGGGGTGCTGCATAAAACCAGAGATAGAAATTAGCACAGATACCTTTCCATAAGCCAAATATGTAATAGTCAAGACCTACCCCTTGCTCAACGAAATGGACTAAACACCCCATATTCAACGCCTAGGAATACACCTGACTAGTAAGAATCTTCAAACCCATGGATTTATATGTCTCCGTAAGAGAATGAAGCGTGTGTACAGCGGCATGAATGCAGCAGAGAAAATCCGATAAATCCCATTATCAAAATGAATTACACAAACAAAACCCAAGGACAGTGAAATAGAGAGCAATTCTTAAATAATTCATTCAGGGCTTGTGATGCAACCTGGATTTACCACATCTACACCCAGAGCTGAGTGAGACATAAGGTTGGGCACTTCGGGCTGATAGCATTGGTGAGGTTCGATGAGCAAATGCAGACCCTTTGAAGTCATACAGCATGGTACCCATTCCATGGGTCCCAACTCTCCAAGTTTAAGGGATTCTTCCTTCAGCTACAACATGCATGGGAAACCCACAGTATGGTGCACCGTGTGACTGGCAAACGTTTTCAAATGCATCTCAGTTTTCGTCCCCTTTTACTCGGGTTCACCATTCCAGACCCTTTACGAACACTCTCCCCACTTGGAGAGTCAGTGCCTTTAACCTCCTGTTGGGCACAGTTTGCAATTTCTGCGCAAGATGAAAAGGAATAGGGAGAACCAATGAGAGACTAGCTCTAGGTGTCTGCACGGGCAAATTTAATGCTCATTTCCCACCAGGAAGAGGAATTAACCAAAGGCTCAGCATGCCGTGCCGGAACCAGATTAGGGCCTGAGGCAATCCTGTGGGTTTGCGGCCAGCTCACAAGATAGCGAGTTGAAGAAAGGAGATCAGGGGCACTGTAACTCACAAACCTGCAGAGTTATAAATGACAGCTATCATCCAAAAATATATTGAAGGAAGGCTGCGAAGACGACTTGTAAGCGGGACAGATTTGCAGGAAAACGATTTCAGGGGGTAGACGGGAATTGCATTTAAAGCATAGGAAAAGAGGCAGAACGTCGACAATGATGCTCTTGGCCAAAAAGTGCGAATGCGTTTTTTCCTGAATATATTCAGGAAAAAACGCATACGCCCTTTTTGGCCAACCAAGCAAGCATGTTAAAGAAATCTGCACTACAATGAAGTCTCACTGCCCCCCGTCAAAAGGGCCATCTGAAAAAAGTGTAAAATCCAGAAAGGCAGCACAGGCCATGGAGAACAGGGAGCCTTGTTATGCTGATGGGCGGGATGTAAATTGCCAACAGCCACTCTGGAGAAGTGTATGGTGTTTCCCGGAACACCGAAAAAACAAAGCTACGGAGCCTACGGCACTTCCACTTATGGTCCTATAGCTTAGGGAAATTAAAATCAAAAACACACAGCCACCCAAAAGTGTCGGGCGGCTCTGTTTACAAGAACCTCGTCTACGGTACAAGTTAAATATCCCAGAATGTGAAAAATGGATAAAGAAGTTGTGGTACGTACGTACAATGGAATATCACTCAGCAATGAAATCTATGTCATCAGGCCCGTCGCGGCATAATGAGTGGATTCAGGTACGATGATTCTAAGTGAAATAAGTCACACAGAAAATGAAACATCATAAGATATCACTAATACACGGAATGTAAACTTGGCTACACATGAACTGAATTACAAAACAGAACAGGGTCTCAAATTTAGAAAACCAACTTATGCTTGCTTAAGGGGAAAGGTGAGTTGGGGTGCTGCATAAAACCAGAGATAGAAATTAGCACAGATACCTTTCCATAAGCCAAATATGTAATAGTCAAGACCTACCCCTTGCTCAACGAAATGGACTAAACACCCCATATTCAACGCCTAGGAATACACCTGACTAGTAAGAATCTTCAAACCCATGGATTTATATGTCTCCGTAAGAGAATGAAGCGTGTGTACAGTGGCATGAATGCAGCAGAGAAAATCCGATAAATCCCATTATCAAAATGAATTACACAAACAAAACCCAAGGACAGTGAAATAGAGAGCAATTCTTAAATAATTCATTCAGGGCTTGTGATGCAACCTGGATTTACCACATCTACACCCAGAGCTGAGTGAGACATAAGGTTGGGCACTTCGGGCTGATAGCATTGGTGAGGTTCGATGAGCAAATGCAGACCCTTTGAAGTCATACAGCATGGTACCCATTCCATGGGTCCCAACTCTCCAAGTTTAAGGGATTCTTCCTTCAGCTAAAACATGCATGGGAAACCCACAGTATGGTGCACCGTGTGACTGGCAAACGTTTTCAAATGCATCTCAGTTTTCGTCCCCTTTTACTCGGGTTCACCATTCCAGACCCTTTACGAACACTCTCCCCACTTGGAGAGTCAGTGCCTTTAACCTCCTGTTTGGCACAGTTTGCAATTTCTGCGCAAGATGAAAAGGAATAGGGAGAACGAATGAGAGACTAGCTCTAGGTGTCTGCACGGGCAAATTTAACGCTCATTTCCCACCAGGAAGAGGAATTAACCAAAGGCTCAGCATGCCGTGCCGGAACCAGATTAGGGCCTGAGGCAATCCTGTGGGTTTGCGGCCAGCTCACAAGATAGCGAGTTGAAGAAATGAGCTCAGGGGCACTGTAACTCACAAACCTGCAGAGTTATAAATGACAGCTATCGTCCAAAAATATATTGAAGGAAGGCTGCGAAGACGACTTGTAAGCGGGGCAGAATTGCAGGAAAATGATTTCAGGGGGTAGACGGGAATTGCATTTAAAGCATAGGAAAAGAGGCAGAACGTCGACAATGATGCTCTTGGCCAAAAAGGGCGTATGCGTTTTTTCCTGAATATATTCAGGAAAAAACGCATACGCCCTTTTTGGCCAACCAAGCAAGCATGTTAAAGAAATCTGCACTACAATGAAGTCTCACTGCCCCCCGGTCAAAAGGGCCATCTGAAAAAAGTGTAAAATCCAGAAAGGCAGCACAGGCCATGGAGAACAGGGAGCCTTGTTATGCTGATCGGCGGGATGTAAATTGCCAACAGCCACTCTGGAGAAGTGTATGGTGTTTCCCGGAACACCTAAAAAACAAAGCTACGGAGCCTACGGCACTTCCACTTATGGTCCTATAGCTTAGGGAAATTAAAATCAAAAACACACAGCCACCCAAAAGTGTCGGGCGGCTCTGTTTACAAGAACCTCGTCTACGGTACAAGTTAAATATCCCAGAATGTGAAAAATGGATAAAGAAGTTGTGGTACGTACGTACAATGGAATATCACTCAGCAATGAAATCTATGTCATCAGGCCCGTCGCGGCATAATGAGTGGATTCAGGTACGATGATTCTAAGTGAAATAAGTCACACAGAAAATGAAACATCATAAGATATCACTAATACACGGAATGTAAACTTGGCTACACATGAACTGAATTACAAAACAGAACAGGGTCTCAAATTTAGAAAACCAACTTATGCTTGCTTAAGGGGAAAGGTGAGTTGGGGTGCTGCATAAAACCAGAGATAGAAATTAGCACAGATACCTTTCCATAAGCCAAATATGTAATAGTCAAGACCTACCCCTTGCTCAACGAAATGGACTAAACACCCCATATTCAACGCCTAGGAATACACCTGACTAGTAAGAATCTTCAAACCCATGGATTTATATGTCTCCGTAAGAGAATGAAGCGTGTGTACAGCGGCATGAATGCAGCAGAGAAAATCCGATAAATCCCATTATCAAAATGAATTACACAAACAAAACCCAAGGACAGTGAAATAGAGAGCAATTCTTAAATAATTCATTCAGGGCTTGTGATGCAACCTGGATTTACCACATCTACACCCAGAGCTGAGTGAGACATAAGGTTGGGCACTTCGGGCTGATAGCATTGGTGAGGTTCGATGAGCAAATGCAGACCCTTTGAAGTCATACAGCATGGTACCCATTCCATGGGTCCCAACTCTCCAAGTTTAAGGGATTCTTCCTTCAGCTAAAACATGCATGGGAAACCCACAGTATGGTGCACCGTGTGACTGGCAAACGTTTTCAAATGCATCTCAGTTTTCGTCCCCTTTTACTCGGGTTCACCATTCCAGACCCTTTACGAACACTCTCCCCACTTGGAGAGTCAGTGCCTTTAACCTCCTGTTGGGCACAGTTTGCAATTTCTGCGCAAGATGAAAAGGAATAGGGAGAACCAATGAGAGACTAGCTCTAGGTGTCTGCACGGGCAAATTTAACGCTCATTTCCCACCAGGAAGAGGAATTAACCAAAGGCTCAGCATGCCGTGCCGGAACCAGATTAGGGCCTCAGGCAATCCTGTGGGTTTGCGGCCAGCTCACAAGATAGCGAGTTGAAGAAATGAGCTCAGGGGCACTGTAACTCACAAACATGCAGAGTTATAAATGACAGCTATCGTCCAAAAATATATTGAAGGAAGGTTGCGAAGACGACTTGTAAGTGGGGCAGAATTGCAGGAAAACGATTTCAGGGGGTACACGGGAATTGCATTTAAAGCATAGGAAAAGAGGCAGAACGTCGACAATGATGCTCTTGGCCAAAAAGGGTGTATGCGTCTTTTGCTGAATATCTTCAGGAAAAAACGCATACGCCCTTTTTGGCCAAGCAAGCATGCATGTTAAGGAAATCTGCACTACAATGAAGTCTCACTGCCCCCAGGTCAAAAGGGCCATCTGAAAAAAGTGTAAAATCCAGAAAGGCAGCACAGGCCATGGAGAACAGGGAGCCTTGTTATGCTGATGGGCGGGATGTAAATTGCCAACAGCCACTCTGGAGAAGTGTATGGTGTTTCCCGGAACACCAAAAAAACAAAGCTACGGAGCCTACGGCACTTCCACTTATGGTCCTATAGCTTAGGGAAATTAAAATCAAAAACACACAGCCACCCCAAAGTGTCGGACGGCTCTGTTTACAAGAACCTCGTCTACGGTACAAGTTAAATATCCCAGAATGTGAAAAATGGATAAAGAAGTTGTGGTACGTACGTACAATGGAATATCACTCAGCAATGAAATCTATGTCATCAGGCCCGTCGCGGCATAATGAGTGGATTCAGGTACGATGATTCTAAGTGAAATAAGTCACACAGAAAATGAAACATCATAAGATATCACTAATACACGGAATGTAAACTTGGCTACACATGAACTGAATTACAAAACAGAACAGGGTCTCAAATTTAGAAAACCAACTTATGCTTGCTTAAGGGGAAAGGTGAGTTGGGGTGCTGCATAAAACCAGAGATAGAAATTAGCACAGATACCTTTCCATAAGCCAAATATGTAATAGTCAAGACCTACCCCTTGCTCAACGAAATGGACTAAACACCCCATATTCAACGCCTAGGAATACACCTGACTAGTAAGAATCTTCAAACCCATGGATTTATATGTCTCCGTAAGAGAATGAAGCGTGTGTACAGCGGCATGAATGCAGCAGAGAAAATCCGATAAATCCCATTATCAAAATGAATTACACAAACAAAACCCAAGGACAGTGAAATAGAGAGCAATTCTTAAATAATTCATTCAGGGCTTGTGATGCAACCTGGATTTACCACATCTACACCCAGAGCTGAGTGAGACATAAGGTTGGGCACTTCGGGCTGATAGCATTGGTGAGGTTCGATGAGCAAATGCAGACCCTTTGAAGTCATACAGCATGGTACCCATTCCATGGGTCCCAACTCTCCAAGTTTAAGGGATTCTTCCTTCAGCTAAAACATGCATGGGAAACCCACAGTATGGTGCACCGTGTGACTGGCAAACGTTTTCAAATGCATCTCAGTTTTCGTCCCCTTTTACTCGGGTTCACCATTCCAGACCCTTTACGAACACTCTCCCCACTTGGAGAGTCAGTGCCTTTAACCTCCTGTTGGGCACAGTTTGCAATTTCTGCGCAAGATGAAAAGGAATAGGGAGAACCAATGAGAGACTAGCTCTAGGTGTCTGCACGGGCAAATTTAACGCTCATTTCCCACCAGGAAGAGGAATTAACCAAAGGCTCAGCATGCCGTGCCGGAACCAGATTAGGGCCTGAGGCAATCCTGTGGGTTTGCGGCCAGCTCACAAGATAGCGAGTTGAAGAAATGAGCTCAGGGGCACTGTAACTCACAAACCTGCAGAGTTATAAATGACAGCTATCCTCTAAAAATATATTGAAGGAAGGCTCGAAGACGACTTGTAAGTGGGGCAGAATTGCAGGAAAACGATTTCAGGGGGTAGACGGGAATTGCATTTAAAGCATAGGAAAAGAGGCAGAACGTCAACAATGATGCTCTTGGCCAAAAAGGGCGTATGCGTTTTTTCCTGAATATATTCAGGAAAAAACGCATATGCCCTTTTTGGCCAACCAAGCAAGCATGTTAAAGAAATCTGCACTACAATGAAGTCTCACTGCCCCCCGGTCAAAAGGGCCATCTGAAGAAAGTGTAAAATCCAGAAAGGCAGCACAGGCCATGGAGAACAGGGAGCCTTGTTATGCTGATGGGCGGGATGTAAATTGCCAACAGCCATTCTGGAAAAATGTATGGTGTTTCCCGGAACATCTAAAAAACAAAGCAACGGAGCCTATGGCACTTCCCCTTATGGTCCTATAGCTTAGGAAAATTAAAATCAAAAACACACAGCCACCCAAAAGTCTCGGGCGGCTCTGTTTACAAGAACCTCGTCTACGGTACAAGTTAAATATCCCAGAATGTGAAAAATGGATAAAGAAGTTGTGGTACGTACGTACAATGGAATATCACTCAGCAATGAAATCTATGTCATCAGGCCCGTCGCGGCATAATGAGTGGATTCAGGTACGATGATTCTAAGTGAAATAAGTCACACAGAAAATGAAACATCATAAGATATCACTAATACACGGAATGTAAACTTGGCTACACATGAACTGAATTACAAAACAGAACAGGGTCTCAAATTTAGAAAACCAACTTATGCTTGCTTAAGGGGAAAGGTGAGTTGGGGTGCTGCATAAAACCAGAGATAGAAATTAGCACAGATACCTTTCCATAAGCCAAATATGTAATAGTCAAGACCTACCCCTTGCTCAACGAAATGGACTAAACACCCCATATTCAACGCCTAGGAATACACCTGACTAGTAAGAATCTTCAAACCCATGGATTTATATGTCTCCGTAAGAGAATGAAGCGTGTGTACAGCGGCATGAATGCAGCAGAGAAAATCCGATAAATCCCATTATCAAAATGAATTACACAAACAAAACCCAAGGACAGTGAAATAGAGAGCAATTCTTAAATAATTCATTCAGGGCTTGTGATGCAACCTGGATTTACCACATCTACACCCAGAGCTGAGTGAGACATAAGGTTGGGCACTTCGGGCTGATAGCATTGGTGAGGTTCGATGAGCAAATGCAGACCCTTTGAAGTCATACAGCATGGTACCCATTCCATGGGTCCCAACTCTCCAAGTTTAAGGGATTCTTCCTTCAGCTAAAACATGCATGGGAAACCCACAGTATGGTGCACCGTGTGACTGGCAAACGTTTTCAAATGCATCTCAGTTTTCGTCCCCTTTTACTCGGGTTCACCATTCCAGACCCTTTACGAACACTCTCCCCACTTGGAGAGTCAGTGCCTTTAACCTCCTGTTGGGCACAGTTTGCAATTTCTGCGCAAGATGAAAAGGAATAGGGAGAACCAATGAGAGACTAGCTCTAGGTGTCTGCACGGGCAAATTTAACGCTCATTTCCCACCAGGAAGAGGAATTAACCAAAGGCTCAGCATGCCGTGCCGGAACCAGATTAGGGCCTGAGGCAATCCTGTGGGTTTGCGGCCAGCTCACAAGATAGCGAGTTGAAGAAATGAGCTCAGGGGCACTGTAACTCACAAACCTGCAGAGTTATAAATGACAGCTATCGTCCAAAAATATATTGAAGGAAGGCTGCGAAGACGACTTGTAAGTGGGGCAGAATTGCAGGAAAACGATTTCAGGGGGGACACGGGATTTGCATTTAAAGCATAGGAAAAGAGGCAGAACGTCGACAATGATGCTCTTGGCCAAAAAGGGCGTATGCGTTTTTTCCTGAATATATTCAGGAAAAAACGCATACGCCCTTTTTGGCCAACCAAGCAAGCATGTTAAAGAAATCTGCACTACAATGAAGTCTCACTGCCCCAAGGTCAAAAGGGCCATCTGAAAAAAGTGTAAAATGCAGAAAGGCAGCACAGGCCATGGAGAACAGGGAGCCTTGTTATGCTGATCGGCGGGATGTAAATTGCCAACAGCCACTCTGGAGAAGTGTATGGTGTTTCCTGGAACACCGAAAAAACAAAGCTACGGAGCCTACGGCACTTCCACTTATGGTCCTATAGCTTAGGGAAATTAAAATCAAAAACACACAGCCACCCCAAAGTGTCGGACGGCTCTGTTTACAAGAACCTCGTCTACGGTACAAGTTAAATATCCCAGAATGTGAAAAATGGATAAAGAAGTTGTGGTACGTACGTACAATGGAATATCACTCAGCAATGAAATCTATGTCATCAGGCCCGTCGCGGCATAATGAGTGGATTCAGGTACGATGATTCTAAGTGAAATAAGTCACACAGAAAATGAAACATCATGATATCACTAATAGACGGAATGTAAACTTGGCTACACATGAACTGAATTACAAAACAGAACAGGGTCTCAAATTTAGAAAACCAACTTATGCTTGCTTAAGGGGAAAGGTGAGTTGGGGTGCTGCATAAAACCAGAGATAGAAATTAGCACAGATACCTTTCCATAAGCCAAATATGTAATAGTCAAGACCTACCCCTTGCTCAATGAAATGGACTAAACACCCCATATTCAACGCCTAGGAATACACCTGACTAGTAAGAATCTTCAAACCCATGGATTTATATGTCTCCGTAAGAGAATGAAGCGTGTGTACAGCGGCATGAATGCAGCAGAGAAAATCCGATAAATCCCATTATCAAAATGAATTACACAAACAAAACCCAAGGACAGTGAAATAGAGAGCAATTCTTAAATAATTCATTCAGGGCTTGTGATGCAACCTGGATTTACCACATCTACACCCAGAGCTGAGTGAGACATAAGGTTGGGCACTTCGGGCTGATAGCATTGGTGAGGTTCGATGAGCAAATGCAGACCCTTTGAAGTCATACAGCATGGTACCCATTCCATGGGTCCCAACTCTCCAAGTTTAAGGGATTCTTCCTTCAGCTAAAACATGCATGGGAAACCCACAGTATGGTGCACCGTGTGACTGGCAAACGTTTTCAAATGCATCTCAGTTTTCGTCCCCTTTTACTCGGGTTCACCATTCCAGACCCTTTACGAACACTCTCCCCACTTGGAGAGTCAGTGCCTTTAACCTCCTGTTGGGCACAGTTTGCAATTTCTGCGCAAGATGAAAAGGAATAGGGAGAACCAATGAGACACTAGCTCTAGGTGTCTGCACGGGCAAATTTAACGCTCATTTCCCACCAGGAAGAGGAATTAACCAAAGGCTCAGCATGCCATGCCGGAACCAGATTAGGGCCTGAGGCAATCCTGTGGGTTTGCGGCCAGCTCACAAGATAGCGAATTGAAGAAATGAGCTCAGGGGCACTGTAACTCACAAACCTGCAGAGTTATAAATGACAGCTATCGTCCAAAAATATATTGAAGGAAGGCTGCGAAGACGACTTGTAAGTGGGGCAGAATTGCAGGAAAACGATTTCAGGGGGTAGACGGGAATTGCATTTAAAGCATAGGCAAAGAGGCAGAACATTGACAATGATGCTCTTGGCCAAAAAGGGCGTATGCGTTTTTTCCTGAATATATTCAGGAAAAAACGCATACGCCCTTTTTGGCCAACCAAGCAAGCATGTTAAAGAAATCTGCACTACAATGAAGTCTCACTGCCCCCCGGTCAAAAGGGCCATCTGAAAAAAGTGTAAAATCCAGAAAGGCAGCACAGGCCATGGAGAACAGGGAGCCTTGTTATGCTGATGGGCGGGATGTAAATTGCCAACAGCCACTCTGGAAAAATGTATGGTGCTTCCCGGAACATCTAAAAAACAAAGCAACGGAGCCTACGGCACTTCCCCTTATGGTCCTATAGCTTAGGAAAATTAAAATCAAAAACACACAGCCACCCAAAAGTGTCGGACGGCTCTGTTTACAAGAACCTCATCTACGGTACAAGTTAAATATCCCAGAATGTGAAAAATGGATAAAGAAGTTGTGGTACGTACGTACAATGGAATATCACTCAGCAATGAAATCTATGTCATCAGGCCCGTCGCGGCATAATGAGTGGATTCAGGTACGATGATTCTAAGTGAAATAAGTCACACAGAAAATGAAACATCATAAGATATCACTAATAGACGGAATGTAAACTTGGCTACACATGAACTGAATTACAAAACAGAACAGGGTCTCAAATTTAGAAAACCAACTTATGCTTGCTTAAGGGGAAAGGTGAGTTGGGGTGCTGCATAAAACCAGAGATAGAAATTAGCACAGATACCTTTCCATAAGCCAAATATGTAATAGTCAAGACCTACCCCTTGCTCAACGAAATGGACTAAACACCCCATATTCAACGCCTAGGAATACACCTGACTAGTAAGAATCTTCAAACCCATGGATTTATATGTCTCCGTAAGAGAATGAAGCGTGTGTACAGCGGCATGAATGCAGCAGAGAAAATCCGATAAATCCCATTATCAAAATGAATTACACAAACAAAACCCAAGGACAGTGAAATAGAGAGCAATTCTTAAATAATTCATTCAGGGCTTGTGATGCAACCTGGATTTACCACATCTACACCCAGAGCTGAGTGAGACATAAGGTTGGGCACTTCGGGCTGATAGCATTGGTGAGGTTCGATGAGCAAATGCAGACCCTTTGAAGTCATACAGCATGGTACCCATTCCATGGGTCCCAACTCTCCAAGTTTAAGGGATTCTTCCTTCAGCTAAAACATGCATGGGAAACCCACAGTATGGTGCACCGTGTGACTGGCAAACGTTTTCAAATGCATCTCAGTTTTCGTCCCCTTTTACTCGGGTTCACCATTCCAGACCCTTTACGAACACTCTCCCCACTTGGAGAGTCAGTGCCTTTAACCTCCTGTTGGGCACAGTTTGCAATTTCTGCGCAAGATGAAAAGGAATAGGGAGAACCAATGAGAGACTAGCTCTAGGTGTCTGCACGGGCAAATTTAACGCTCATTTCCCACCAGGAAGAGGAATTAACCAAAGGCTCAGCATGCCGTGCCGGAACCAGATTAGGGCCTGAGGCAATCCTGTGGGTTTGCGGCCAGCTCACAAGATAGCGAGTTGAAGAAATGAGCTCAGGGGCACTGTAACTCACAAACCTGCAGAGTTATAAATGACAGCTATCGTCCAAAAATATATTGAAGGAAGGCTGCGAAGACGACTTGTAAGTGGGGCAGAATTGCAGGAAAACGATTTCAGGGGGGACACGGGAATTGCATTTAAAGCATAGGAAAAGAGGCAGAACGTCGACAATGATGCTCTTGGCCAAAAAGGGCGTATGCGTTTTTTCCTGAATATATTCAGGAAAAAACGCATACGCCCTTTTTGGCCAACCAAGCAAGCATGTTAAAGAAATCTGCACTACAATGAAGTCTCACTGCCCCCCGGTCAAAAGGGCCATCTGAAAAAAGTGTAAAATCCAGAAAGGCAGCACAGGCCATGGAGAACAGGGAGCCTTGTTATGCTGATGGGCGGGATGTAAATTGCCAACAGCCACTCTGGAGAAGTGTATGGTGTTTCCCGGAACACCGAAAAAACAAAGCTACGGAGCCTACGGCACTTCCACTTATGGTCCTATAGCTTAGGGAAATTAAAATCAAAAACACACAGCCACCCCAAAGTGTCGGACGGCTCTGTTTACAAGAACCTCGTCTACGGTACAAGTTAAATATCCCAGAATGTGAAAAATGGATAAAGAAGTTGTGGTACGTACGTACAATGGAATATCACTCAGCAATGAAATCTATGTCATCAGGCCCGTCGCGGCATAATGAGTGGATTCAGGTACGATGATTCTAAGTGAAATAAGTCACACAGAAAATGAAACATCATAAGATATCACTAATACACGGAATGTAAACTTGGCTACACATGAACTGAATTACAAAACAGAACAGGGTCTCAAATTTAGAAAACCAACTTATGCTTGCTTAAGGGGAAAGGTGAGTTGGGGTGCTGCATAAAACCAGAGATAGAAATTAGCACAGATACCTTTCCATAAGCCAAATATGTAATAGTCAAGACCTACCCCTTGCTCAACGAAATGGACTAAACACCCCATATTCAACGCCTAGGAATACACCTGACTAGTAAGAATCTTCAAACCCATGGATTTATATGTCTCCGTAAGAGAATGAAGCGTGTGTACAGCGGCATGAATGCAGCAGAGAAAATCCGATAAATCCCATTATCAAAATGAATTACACAAACAAAACCCAAGGACAGTGAAATAGAGAGCAATTCTTAAATAATTCATTCAGGGCTTGTGATGCAACCTGGATTTACCACATCTACACCCAGAGCTGAGTGAGACATAAGGTTGGGCACTTCGGGCTGATAGCATTGGTGAGGTTCGATGAGCAAATGCAGACCCTTTGAAGTCATACAGCATGGTACCCATTCCATGGGTCCCAACTCTCCAAGTTTAAGGGATTCTTCCTTCAGCTAAAACATGCATGGGAAACCCACAGTATGGTGCACCGTGTGACTGGCAAACGTTTTCAAATGCATCTCAGTTTTCGTCCCCTTTTACTCGGGTTCACCATTCCAGACCCTTTACGAACACTCTCCCCACTTGGAGAGTCAGTGCCTTTAACCTCCTGTTGGGCACAGTTTGCAATTTCTGCGCAAGATGAAAAGGAATAGGGAGAACCAATGAGAGACTAGCTGTAGGTGTCTGCACGGGCAAATTTAACGCTCATTTCCCACCAGGAAGAGGAATTAACCAAAGGCTCAGCATGCCGTGCCGGAACCAGATTAGGGCCTGAGGCAATCCTGTGGGTTTGCGGCCAGCTCACAAGATAGCGAGTTGAAGAAATGAGCTCAGGGGCACTGTAACTCACAAACCTGCAGAGTTATAAATGACAGCTATCGTCCAAAAATATATTGAAGGAAGGCTGCGAAGACGACTTGTAAGTGGGGCAGAATTGCAGGAAAACGATTTCAGGGGGTAGACGGGAATTGCATTTAAAGCATAGGAAAAGAGGCAGAACGTCGACAATGATGCTCTTGGCCAAAAAGGGCGTATGCGTTTTTTCCTGAATATATTCAGGAAAAAACGCATACGCCCTTTTTGGCCAACCAAGCAAGCATGTTAAAGAAATCTGCACTACAATGAAGTCTCACTGCCCCCCGGTCAAAAGGGCCATCTGAAAAAAGTGTAAAATCCAGAAAGGCAGCACAGGCCATGGAGAACAGGGAGCCTTGTTATGCTGATGGGCGGGATGTAAATTGCCAACAGCCACTCTGGAGAAGTGTATGGTGTTTCCCGGAACACCGAAAAAACAAAGCTACGGAGCCTACGGCACTTCCACTTATGGTCCTATAGCTTAGGGAAATTAAAATCAAAAACACACAGCCACCCAAAAGTGTCGGACGGCTCTGTTTACAGGAACCTCGTCTACGGTACAAGTTAAATATCCCAGAATGTGAAAAATGGATAAAGAAGTTGTGGTACGTACGTACAATGGAATATCACTCAGCAATGAAATCTATGTCATCAGGCCCGTCGCGGCATAATGAGTGGATTCAGGTACGATGATTCTAAGTGAAATAAGTCACACAGAAAATGAAACATCATAAGATATCACTAATAGACGGAATGTAAACTTGGCTACACATGAACTGAATTACAAAACAGAACAGGGTCTCAAATTTAGAAAACCAACTTATGCTTGCTTAAGGGGAAAGGTGAGTTGGCGTGCTGCATAAAACCAGAGATAGAAATTAGCACAGATACCTTTCCATAAGCCAAATATGTAATAGTCAAGACCTACCCCTTGCTCAACGAAATAGACTAAACACCCCATATTCAACGCCTAGGAATACACCTGACTAGTAAGAATCTTCAAACCCATGGATTTATATGTCTCCGTAAGAGAATGAAGCGTGTGTACAGTGGCATGAATGCAGCAGAGAAAATCCGATAAATCCCATTATCAAAATGAATTACACAAACAAAACCCAAGGACAGTGAAATAGAGAGCAATTCTTAAATAATTCATTCAGGGCTTGTGATGCAACCTGGATTTACCACATCTACACCCAGAGCTGAGTGAGACATAAGGTTGGGCACTTCGGGCTGATAGCATTGGTGAGGTTCGATGAGCAAATGCAGACCCTTTGAAGTCATACAGCATGGTACCCATTCCATGGGTCCCAACTCTCCAAGTTTAAGGGATTCTTCCTTCAGCTAAAACATGCATGGGAAACCCACAGTATGGTGCACCGTGTGACTGGCAAACGTTTTCAAATGCATCTCAGTTTTCGTCCCCTTTTACTCGGGTTCACCATTCCAGACCCTTTATGAACACTCTCCCCACTTGGAGAGTCAGTGCCTTTAACCTCCTGTTGGGCACAGTTTGCAATTTCTGCGCAAGATGAAAAGCAATAGGGAGAACGAATGAGAGACTAGCTCTAGGTGTCTGCACGGGCAAATTTAACGCTCATTTCCCACCAGGAAGAGGAATTAACCAAAGGCTCAGCATGCCGTGCCGGAACCAGATTAGGGCCTGAGGCAATCCTGTGGGTTTGCGGCCAGCTCACAAGATAGCGAGTTGAAGAAATGAGCTCAGGGGCACTGTAACTCACAAACCTGCAGAGTTATAAATGACAGCTATCGTCCAAAAATATATTGAAGGAAGGCTGCGAAGAGGACTTGAAAGCGGGGCAGAATTGCAGGAAAACGATTTCAGGGGGTAGACTGGAATTGCATTTAAAGCATAGGAAAAGAGGCAGAACGTCGACAATGATGCTCTTGGCCAAAAAGGGCGTATGCGTTTTTTCCTGAATATATTCAGGAAAAAACGCATACGCCCTTTTTGGCCAACCAAGCAAGCATGTTAAAGAAATCTGCACTACAATGAAGTCTCACTGCCCCCCGATCAAAAGGGCCATCTGAAAAAAGTGTAAAATCCAGAAAGGCAGCACAGGCCATGGAGAACAGGGAGCCTTGTTATGCTGATGGGCGGGATGTAAATTGCCAACAGCCACTCTGGAGAAGTGTATGGTGTTTCCCGGAACACCGAAAAAACAAAGCTACGGAGCCTACGGCACTTCCACTTATGGTCCTATAGCTTAGGGAAATTAAAATCAAAAACACACAGCCACCCCAAAATGTCGGACGGCTCTGTTTACAAGAACCTCGTCTACGGTACAAGTTAAATATCCCAGAATGTGAAAAATGGATACAGAAGTTGTGGTACGTACGTACAATGGAATATCACTCAGAAATTAAATCTACGTCACCAGGCCCGTAGAGGCATAATGAGTGGATTCAGGTAGGATGATTCTACGAGAGATAAGTCACACAGAAAAAGAAACATTATAAGATATCACTAATACACGGAATGTAAACTTGGCTACACATGAACTGAATTACAAAACAGAACAGGGTCTCAAATTCAGAAAACCAACTTATGCTTGCTTATGGGGAAAGGTGAGTTGGGTTGCTGCATAAAACCAGAGATTGAAATTAGCACAGATACCTTTCCATAAGCCAAATATATAAGAGACAAGACCTACTCCTTGCTAAACGAAATGGGCTCAACACCCCATATTCAACGCCTGGGAATATACCTGACAAGTAAGAATCTTAAAACCCATGGATTTATATGTCTCCATAAGGAAATCAAGCATGTGTACAGCAGCCTAAACGCAGCAGTGAAAATCCGATAAATCCCATTATCAAAATAAATTTCAAAAACAAAACACAATGACAGTGAAATAGAGAGCAATTCTTAAATAATTCATTCAGGGCTTGTGATGCAACCTGGAATTACCAAATCTACACCCAGAGCTGGGTGAGACATAAGGCTGGACAGTTCGGGCTGATAACATTGGTGAGGTTCAGTGAGCAAACGCAGACCCTTTGAAGTCACACTGCATGGTACCCATTCCATGGGTCCCAACTCTCCAGGTTTAAGGGATTCTTCCTTCAGCTAAAACATGCATGGGAAACCCAGAGTATGGTCCACCATGTGATTGGGAAACGTTTTCAAATGCATCTCAGGTTTCGTCCCCTGGTACTCGGGCTCACGGTTCCAGACGCTTTACTAACACTCTCCCCACTTGGAGAGTCAGTGCCTTTAACCTCCTGTTTGGCACAGTTTGCAATTTCTGTGCAAGATGAACAGGAATAGGGAGAACCAATGAGAGACTAGCTGTAGGTGTCTGCACGGGCAAATGGAATGCTCATTTCCCACCAGGAAGAGTAATTAACCAAAGGCTCAGCATGCCCTGCCCGAGCCAGATTAGGGCCTGAAGCAATCCAGCGGTTTTGCGGCCAGCTCACAAGAAAGCGAGTTGAAGAAAGGAGCTCAGGGGCACTGTAATTCACAAACCTGCAGAGTTATGAATGACAGCTATCGTCCAAAAATGTATTGAAGTAAGTCTTCGAAGAGGACTTGAAAGTGGGGCAGAATTTCAGGAAAACGATTTCAGGGGGTAGACTGGAATTGGCACTTAAAGCATAGGAAAAGAGGCTGAATGTCGACAATGAGGCACTTGGCCAAAAAGGGCATATGCGTTTTTTCCTGAATATATTCAGGAAAAAACGCATATGCCCTTTTTGGCCAACCAAGCAAGCCTGTAATGAAATCTGCACTACAATGAAGTCTTACTGCCCCCAGGTCACAAGGGCTATCTGAAAAAAGTGTAAAATCCAGAAAGGCAGGACAGGTCATGGAGAACAGGGAGCCTTGTTATGCTGATGGGCGGGATGTAAATTGCCAACAGCCACTCTGGAGAAGTGTATGGTGTTTCCTGAAACACGTAGGAAACAAAGCAACACAGCCTATGGCACTTTCACTTATGGTCCTGTAGCTTAGGGAAATTAAAATCAAAAACATACAGCCACCCCAAAGTTTGGGACGGCTCTGTTTACAAGAACCTCGTCTACGGTACAAGTTAAATATCCGAGAAAGCAAAAAATGGATAAAGAAGTTGTGGTACGTACGTACAATGGAATATCACTCAGCAGTGAAATCTATGTCATCAGGCCCGTAGCGGCATAATGAGTGGATTCAGGTACGATGATTCTACGAGAAATAAGTCACACAGAAAAAGAAACATCATAAGATATCACTAATACACGGAATGTAAACTTGGCTACACATGAACTGAATTACAAAACAGAACAGGGTCTCAAATTTAGAAAACCAACTTATGCTTGCCTATGGGGAAAGGTGAGTTGGGGTGCTGCATATAACCAGAGATTGAAATTAGCACAGAGAGAACACCTACTGAAGGCTGGCAGAAGACCTCAGACCTCCCAAAAGGCAAGAAACTCCCCTCGTACCTGGGTAGGGCAAAAGAAAAAAAGAAAAAACAGAGACAAAAGAATAAGGACGGAACCTGCAGCAGTGGGAGGGAGCTGTGAAGGAGGAAAAGTTTCCACACACTAGGAAGCCCCTCCGGGGGCGGAGTCCGCGGGAGGCGGAGGGGGGAGCTTCGGGACCGCGGAGTAGTGCACAGCGAGGGGTGCGGAGGGCAAAGCGGGGAGATTCCCGCACAGAGGATCGGTGCCCACCGGCACTCACCAGCCCGAGAGGCTTGTCTGCTCACCCGCCGGGGCGGGCGGGGCTGCGAGCTGTGGCTCGGGTTTCGGTTTTGGACGGAGCTCAGGTAGAGGACTGGGGTTCGCGGCTTGAACATAGCCTAAAGGGGTTAGTGCACCACGACTAGCTGGGAGGGTGTTCGGGGAAAAGCCTGCCCCTGCCGAAGAGGCAAGAGACTTTTTCTTCCCTCTTTGTTTCCTGGTGCGCGAGGAGAGAGGTTTAAGAGCGCTGCTTAAAGGAACTCCAGAGACGGGTGCGAGCCGCGGCTAAAAGCGCGAACCCCAGAGACGGGCGCGAGCCGCGGCTAAAAGCGCGAACCCCAGAGACGGGCGCGAGCCGTGGCTAAAAGCGCGGACCCCAGAAACGGGCGGGAGACGCTAAGGCTGCTGCTGCCGCCACCAAGGGGCCTGTGTGCGAGCACAGGTCACTCTCCACACCCCTCTTCCGCGGAGCCTGTGCAGCCCGCCACTGCCAGGTTCCGGGAACCAGGGACAACTTCCCCGGGAGAACGCACGGCGGGCCTCAGGCTGGTGCAACGTCACACCGGCCTCTGCCGCAACGTCACGCCGCCTCTGACGCCGCAGGCCCGCCCCGCACGCAGTGCCCCTCCTCCCCCCCCCCCCCCGGCCTGAGTGAGCCAGAGCCCCCGAATCAGCGGCTCCTTTAACCCTGTCCTGTCTGAGCAAAAAACAGACGCCCTCCAGCGACCTACACGCAGAGGCAGGGCCAAATCTAAAGCTGAGCTCCTTCCTGTAAGCTGTGAGAACAAAGAAGAGAAAGGGAAATCTCTCCCAGCAGCCTCAGAAGCAGCGGATTAAAGCTCCACAATCAACTTGATATACCCTGCATCTGTGGAATACCTGAATAGACAAGGAATGATCCCAAATTGAAGAGGTGGAATTTAGGAGCGAGATCTATGATTTTTTTCCCTTTTCCTCTTTTTGTGAATGTGTACGTGTATGCTTCTGTGTGAGACCGTGCCTGTATACTCTTGCTTCCACCATTTGTCCTAGGGCTCTATCTGTCCATGGTTTTTTAAAAAACTTTTTTTCTCAATAATTAATTTTAATTGTAATAACTTTATTATACTTTACCTTCGTTCTTTCTTTCTTTCTTTCCTTCCTTCCTTCCCTCCTTTAGACAACGAATCACCCCAAATTGAGGAGGTGGTCTCTGAGAGCAAGATTTATGATTTTTCCCCCTTTACCTCTTTTTGTGAAGGTGTATGTGTATGCTTCTGTGTAAGATTTTCTCTGTATAGCTTTGCTTCCAACATTTGTCCTAAGGTTCTATCCGTCCCCTTTTTTTTTTCTAAATATTTTTTAATTCAATAACTATATTATACTTTATTTTATTTTTACTTATCTTCTTTCTTTCTGTCTTTTTTCCTTCTTTCCGTCCTTCCTTCCTTCCTTCCTTCCTCCCTCCCTCCCTCCTTTCTTTCCTTCTTTGCTTCTTTCTTCCTTCCTTCCTTTCCTCCTTTCCTTCTTTCTTTCCTCATACTTCTACTAATTCTCTCTACTTTTTCTCCCTTTTATTCTGAGCCGTGTGGACGAAAGGCTCTTGGTGCTCCAGCCAGGAGTCAGGGCTCTGCCTCTGAGGTAGGAGAGCCAACTTCAGGGCACTGGTCAACAAGAGGCCACCCAGCTCCACATAATATTAAATGGTGGAAATCTCCCAGTGACCTCCATCTTAACACCAGCACCCAGCTTCACTCAACGACCAGCAAGCCACAGTGCTAGACAACCTATGCCAAACAACTAGCAAAACAGGAACACAACCCCACCCATTAGCAGAGAGGCTGCCGAAAATCATAATAAGGCCACAGACACCCCAAAACACACCACCAGAAGTGAACCTGCCCACTAAAGAGACAAGATCCAGCCTCATCCACCAGAACACAGGCACTAGTCCCCTCCACCAGGAAGCCTACACAACCCACTGAAACAACCTTATCCACTGGAGACAGACATCAAAAACAACGGGAACACGTACGTGCAGCCTGCAAAAAGGAGACCCCAAACACAGTAAGATAAGCAAAATGAGAAGACAGAAAAACACACAGCAGATGAAGGAGCAAGATAAAAATGCACCAGACCTAACAAATGAAGAAGAAATAGGCAGTCTACCTGAAAAAGAATTCAGAATAATGATAGTAAGGATGATCCGAAATCTTGGAAGTAGAATGGACAAAATGCAAGAAACAGTTAACAAGGACCTAGAAGAAATAAAGATGAAACAAGCAATGATGAACAATGCAATAAATGAAATTAAAAGTACTCTAGATGGGATCAATAACAGAATAACTGAGGCAGAAGAACGGATAAGTGACCTGGAAGATAAAATAGTGGAAATAACTACTGCAGAGCAGAATAAAGAAAAAAGAATGAAAAGAACTGAGGACAGTCTCAGAGACCTCTGGGACAACATTAAACGCAACAACATTCGAATTATAGGGGTTCCAGAAGAAGAAGAGAAAAAGAAAGGGACTGAGAAAATATTTGAAGAGATTATAGTTGAAAACTTCCCTAATATGGGAAAGGAAATAGTTAATCAAGTCCAGGAAGTACAGAGAGTCCCATACAGGATAAATATAAGGAGAAATACACCAAGACACATATTAATCAAACTGTCAAAAATTAAATACAAAGAAAGCATATTAAAAGCAGCAAGGGAAAAACAACAAATAACACACAAGGGAATCCCCATAAGGTTAACAGCTGATCTCTCAGCAGAAACCCTACAAGCCAGAAGGGAGTGGCAGGACATACTGAAAGTGATGTAGGAAAAAAACCTGCAACCAAGACTACTCTACCCAGCAAGGATCTCATTCAGATTTGATGGAGAAATTAAAACCTTTACAGACAAGCAAAAGCTGAGAGAGTTCAGCACCACCAAACCAGCTTTACAACAAATGCTAAAGGAACTTCTCTAGACAAGGAACACAAGAGAAGGAAAAGACCTATAATAACGAACCCAAAACAATATAGAAAATGGGAATAGGAACATACATATCGATAATTACCTTAAATGTAAATGGACTAAATGTTCCCACCAAAAGACACAGATTGGCTGAATGGATACAAAAACAAGACCCTTATATATGCTGTCTACAATAGACCCACTTCAGACCTAGAGACACATACAGACTGAAAATAAGGGGATGGAAAAAGATATTCCATGCAAATGGAAACCAAAAGAAAGCTGGAGTAGCAATTCTCATATCAGACAAAATAGACTTTAAAATAAGGACTATTACAAGAGACAAAGAAGGACACTACGTAATGATCAAGGGATCGATCCAAGAAGAAGATATAACAATTGTAAATATTTATGCACCCAACATAGGAGCACCTCAATACATAAGGCAAATACTAACAGCCATAAAATGGGAGATCGACAGTAACACATTCATAGTAGGGGACTTTAACACCCCACTTTCACCCATGGACAGATCATCCAAAATGAAAATAAATAAGGAAACACAAGCTTTAAATGATACATTAAACAAGATGGACTTAATTGATATTTATAGGACACTCCATCCAAAAACAACAGAATACACATTTTTCTCAAGTGCTCATGGAACATTCTCCAGGATAGATCATATCTTGGGTCACAAATCAAGCCTTGGTAAATTTAAGAAAATTGAAATTGTATCAAGTATCTTTTCTGACCACAACGCCATGAGACTAGATATCAATTACAGGAAAAGATCTGTAAAAAATACAAACACATGGAGGCTAAACAATACACTACTTAATAATGAAGTGATCACTGAAGAAATCAAAGAGGAAATTAAAAAATACCTAGAAACAAATGACAATGGAGACACAACGACCCAAAACCTATGGGATGCAGAAAAAGCAGTTCTAAGGGGGAAGTTTATAGCAATACAAGCCCACCTTAAGAAGCAGGAAACATCTCGAATAAACAACCTAACCTTGCACCTCAAGCAATTAGAGAAAGAAGAACAAAAAAACCCCAAAGCTAGCAGAAGGAAAGAAATCATAAAAATCAGATCAGAAATAAATGAAAAAGAAATGAAGGAAATGATAGCAAAGATCAATAAAACTAAAAGCTGGTTCTTTGAGAAGATAAACAAAATAGATAAACCACTAGCCAGACTCATCAAGAGAAAAAGGGAGAAGACTCAAATCAATAGAATTAGAAATGAAAAAGGGGAAGTAACAACTGACACTGCAGAAATAAAAAAAATCATGAGAGATTACTACAAGCAACTCTATGCCAATAAAACGGACAATCTGGAAGAAATGGACAAATTCTTAGAAATGCACAACCTGCCAAGACTGAATCAGGAAGAAATAGAAAATATGAACAGACCAATCACAAGCACAGAAATTGAAACTGTGATTAAAAATCTTCCAACAAACAAAAGCCCAGGACCAGATGGCTTCACAGGTGAATTCTATCAAACGTTTAGAGAAGAGCTAACACCTCTCCTTCTCAAACTCTTCCAAAATATAGCAGAGGGAGGAACACTCCCAAATTCCTTCTACGAGGCCACCATCACCTTGATACCAAAACCAGACAAGGATGTCACAAAGAAAGAAAACTACAGGCCAATATCACTGATGAACATAGATGCAAAAATCATCAACAAAATACTAGCAAACAGAATCCAACAGCACATTAAAAGGATCATACACCATGATCAAGTGGGGTTTATTCCAGGAATGCAAGGATTCTTTAATATACGCAAATCTATCAATGTGATAAACCATATTAACAAATTGAAGGAGAAAAACCATATGATCATCTCAATAGATGCAGAGAAAGCTTTCGACAAAATTCAACACCCATTTATGATAAAAACCCTGCAGAAAGTAGGCATAGAGGGAACTTTCCTCAACATAATAAAGGCCATATATGACAAGCCCACAGCAAACATCATCCTCAATGGTGAAAAACTGAAAGCATTTCCACTAAGATCAGGAACAAGACAAGGTTGCCCACCCTCACCACTCTTATTCAACATAGTTTTGGAAGTTTTAGCCACAGCAATCAGAGAAGAAAAGGAAATAAAAGGAATCCAAATCGGAAAAGAAGAAGTAAAGCTGTCACTGTTTGCAGATGACATGATACTATACATAGAGAATCCTAAAGATGCTACCAGAAAACTACTAGAGCTAATCAATGAATTTGGTAAAGTAGCAGGATACAAAGTTAATGCACAGAAATCTCTGGCATTCCTATATACTAATGATGAAAAATCTGAAAGTGAAATCAAGAAAACACTCCCATTTACCATTGCAACAAAAAGAATAAAATATCTAGGAATAAACCTACCTAAGGAGACGAAAGACCTGTATGCAGAAAATTATAAGACACTGATGAAAGAAATTAAAGATGATACAAATAGATGGAGAGATATACCATGTTCTTGGATGGGAAGAATCAACATTGTGAAAATGACTCTACTACCCAAAGCAATCTACAGATTCAATGCAATCCCTATCAAATTACCACTGGCATTTTTCACAGAACTAGAACAAAAAATTTTGCAATTTGTATGGAAACACAAAAGACCCCGAATAGCCAAAGCAATCTTGAGAACGAAAAAAGGAGCTGGAGGAATCAGGCTCCCTGACTTCAGACTATACTACAAAGCTACAGTAATCAAGACAGTATGGTACTGGCACAAAAACAGAAAGATAGATCAATGGAACAGGATAGAAAGCCCAGAGATAAACCCACACACATATGGACACCTTATCTTTGATAAAGGTGGCAGGAATGTACAGTGGAGAAAGGACAGCCTCTTCAATAAATGGTGCTGGGAAAACTGGACAGGTACATGTAAAAGTATGAGATTAGATCACTCCCTAACACCATACACAAAAATAAGCTCAAAATGGATTAAAGACCTAAATGTAAGGCCAGAAACTATCAAACTCTTAGAGGAAAACATAGGCAGAACACTCTATGACATAAATCACAGCAAGATCCTTTCTGACCCACCTCCTAGAGTAATGGAAATAAAAACAAAAATAAACAAATGGGACCTAATGAAACTGCAAAGCTTTTGCACAGCAAAGGAAACCATAATCAAGACCAAAAGACAATCCTCAGAATGGGAGAAAATATTTGCAAATGACAAAGGATTAATCTCCAAAATTTACAAGCAGCTCATGCAGCTCAATAACAAAAAAACAAACAACCCAATCCAAAAATGGGCAGAAGACCTAAATAGACATTTCTCCAAAGAAGATATACAGAATGCCAACAAACACATGAAAGAATGCTCAACATCATTAATCATTAGAGAAATGCAAATCAAAACTACAATGAGATATCATCTCACACCAGTCAGAATGGCCATCATCAAAAAATCTAGAAACAATAAATGCTGGAGAGGGTGCGGAGAAAAGGGAACACTCTTGCACTGCTGGTGGGAATGTGAATTGGTTCAGCCACTATGGAGAACAGTATGGAGGTTCCTTAAAAAACAACAAATAGAATTACCATATGAACCAGCAATCCCACTACTGGGCATATACCCTGAGAAAACCAAAATTCAAAAAGAGTCATGTACCAAAATGTTCATTGCAGTTCTATTTACAATAGCCCGGAGATGGAAACAACCTAAGCGCCCATCATCGGATGAATGGATAAAGAAGATGTGGCACATATATACAATGGAATATTACTCAGCCTTAAAAAGAAATGAAATTGAGCTATTTGTAATGAGATGGATAGACCTAGAGTCTGTCATACAGAGTGAAGTAAGTCAGAAAGAAAAAGACAAATACCATATGCTAACACATATATATGGAATTTAAGGGGAAAAAAAGTCATGAAGAACCTAGGGGTAAGAGAGGAATAAAGACACAGACCTACTGGAGAACGGACTTGAGAATATGGGGAGGGGGAAGGGTGAGCTTTGACAGGGCGAGAGAGAGTCATGGACATATACACACTAACAAATGTAGTAAGGTAGATAGCTAGGGGGAAGCAGTCGCAAGGCATAGGGATATTAGCTCGGTGCTTTGGGAAAGCCTGGAGGGGTGGGATAGGGAGAGTGGGAGGGATGGAGACGCAAGAGGGAAGACATATGGGAACATATGTATCTGTATAACTGATTCACTTTGTTATAAAGCAGAAACTAACACACCATTGTAAAGCAATTATACCCCAATAAAGACGTTTAAAAAAAAAAGAAATTAGCACAGATACCGTTCCATAAGCCAAATATATAATAGAAAAGACCTACTCCTTGCTCAATGAAATGGACTCAACACCCGATATTCAATGCCTCGGAATATACCTGACAAGTAAGAATCTTAAAACCCATGGATTTATATGTCTCCATAAGGAAATCAAGCGTGTGTACAGCGGCCTAAACGCAGCAGTGAATATCCGATAAATCCCATTATCAAAATAAATTTCAAAAACAAAACACAATGACAGTGAAATAGAGAGCAATTCTTAAATAATTCATTCAGGGCTTGTGATGCAACCTGCATTTACCACAACTACACCCAGAGCTGGGTGAGACATAAGGCTGGACACTTCGGGCTGATAACATTGGTGAGGTTCGGTGAGAAAATGCAGACCCTTTGAAGTCATACTGCATGGTACCCATTCCATGGGTCCCAACTCTCCAGGTTTAAGGGATTCTTCCTTCAGCTAAAACATGCATGGGAATCCCAGAGTATGGTCCACCATGTGATTGGGAAACGTTGTCAAATGCATCTCAGGTTTCGTCCCCTGGTACTCGGGTTCACCATTCCAGACGCTTTACTAACACTCTCCCCACTTGGAGAGTCAGTGCCTTTAACCTCCTGTTTGGCACAGTTTGCAATTTCTGCGCAAGATGAACAGCAATAGGGAGAACCAATGAGGGACTAGCTGTAGATGTCTGCACGGGCAAACGTAACGCTCATTTCCCACCAGGAAGAGGAATTAACCAAAGGCTCAGCGTGCCCTGCCGGAAACAGATTAGGGCCTGAAGCAATCCTGTGGTTTTGCGGTCAGCTCACAAGAAAGCGATTTGAAGAAAGGAGCTCAGGGGCACTGTAATTCACAAACCTGCAGAGTTATGAATGACAGCTATCGTCCAAAAATGTATTGAAGTAAGTCTTCGAAGAGGACTTGAAAGCGGGGCAGAATTTCAGGAAAACGATTTCAGGGGGTAGACTGGAATTGCACTTAAAGCATAGGAAAAGAGGCAGAATGTCCACAATGATGCACTTGGCCAAAAAGGGTGTATGCGTTTTTTCCTGAATATATTCAGGAAAAAACGCATACGCCATTTTTTGGCCAACCAAGCTAGCGTGTAATGGAAATCTGCACTACAATGAAGTCTCACTGCCCCCCAGTCAAAAGGGCCATCTGAAAACAGTGTAAAATCCAGAAAGGCAGGACAGGTCATGGAGAACAGGGTGAATTGTTATGCTGATGGGCGGGATGTAAATTGCCAACAGCCACTCTGGAGAAGTGTATGGTGTTTCCTGAAACACGTAGGAAACAAAGCAACACAGCCTATGGCACTTCCACTTATGTTCCTATAGCTTACGGAAATTAAAATAAAAAACACACAGCCACCCCAAAGTTTGGGACGGCTCTGTTTACAAGAACCTCCTCTACGGTACAAGTTAAATATCCGAGAAAGCAAAAAATGGATAAAGAAGTTGTGGTACGCATGTACAATGGAATATCACTCAGCAATGAAATCTATGTCACCAGGCCGGTAGCGGCATGATGAGTGGATTCAGGTAGGATGATTCTACGAGAAATAAGTCACACAGAAAAAGAAACATCATAAGCTATCACTAATACACGGAATGTAAACTTGGCTACACATGAACTGAGTTACAAAAGAGAACAGGGTCTCAAATTTAGAAAACCAACTTATGCTTGCTTATGGGGAAAGGTGAGTTGGGGTGCTGCATAAAACCAGAGATTGAAGTTAGCACAGATACCGTTCCATAAGCCAAATATATAAGAGACAAGACCTACTCCTTGCTCAACGAAATGGACTCAAAACCCCATATTCAACGCCTGGGAATATACCTGACAACTAAGAATCTTAAAACCCATGGATTTATATGTCTCCATAAGGAAATCAACTGTGTGTACAGTGGCCTAAACGCAGCAGTGAAAATCCGATAAATCCCATTATCAAAATAAATTTCAAAAACAAAACACAATGACAGTGAAATAGAGAACAATTCTTAAATAATTCATTCAGGGCTTGTGATGCAACCTGGATTTACCACATCTAGACCCAGAGCTGGGTGAGACATAAGGCTGGATACTTCGGGCTGATAGCATTGGTGAGGTTCGGTGAGCAAACACAGACCCTTTGAAGTCACACTGCATGGTACCCATTCCATGGGTCCCAGCTCTCCAGGTTTAAGGGATTCTTTCTTCAGGTAAAACATGCATGGGAAACCCAGAGTATGGTCCACCGTGTGATTGGGAAACGTTTTCAAGTGCCTCTCATGTTTCGTCCCCTGGTACTCGGGTTCACCATTCCAGAAGCTTTGCTAACACTCTCCCCACTTGGAGAGTCAGTGCCTTTAACCTCCTGTTTGGCACAGTTTGCAATTTCTGCACAAGATGAACAGGAATAGGGAGAACCAATGAGAGACTAGCTCTAGGTGTCTGCACGGGCAAGTGTAACGGTCATTTCCCACTAGGAAGAGGAATTAACCAAAGGCTCAGCGTGCCCTGCCGGAAACAGATTAGGGCCTGAAGCAATCCTGCGGTTTTGCGGCAAGCTCACAAGACAGCGATTTGAAGAAAGGAGCTCAGGGGCACTGTAATTCACAAACCTGCAGAGTTATGAATGACAGCTATCGTCCAAAAATGTATTGAAGTAAGTCTTCGAAGAGGAGTTGAAAGTGGGGCAGAATTTCAGGAAAACGATTTGAGGGGGTGGACTGGAATTGCACTTAAAGCATAGGAAAAGAGGCAGAATGTCGACAATGATGCACTTGGCCAAAAAGGGCGTATTTGTTTTTTCCTGAATATATTCAGGAAAAAACGCATACACACTTTTTGGCCAACCAAGCAAGCGTGTAAAGGAAATCTTCACTATAATGAAGTCTCACTGCCCCCTGGTCAAAAGGGCCACCTGAAAAAAGTGTAAAATCCAGAAAGGCAGGACAGGTCATGGAGAACAGGGAGCCTTGTTATGCTGATGGGCGGGATGTAAATTGCCAACAGCCACTCTGCAGAAGAGTATGGTGTTTCCTGAAACACGTAGGACACAAAGCAACACAGCCTATGGCACTTCCACTTATGGTCCTATAGCTTAGGGAAATTAAAATCAAAAACACACAGCCACCCCAAAGTTTGGGATGGCTCTGTTTATAAGAACCTCCTCTATGGTACAAGTTAAATATCCGAGAAAGCAAAATATGGATAAAGAAGTTGTGGTACGTACGTACAATGGAATATCACTCAGCAATGAAATCTATGTCATCAGGCCTGTTGCAGCATAATGAGTGGATGCAGCTACGATGATTCTAAGTGAAATTAGTCACACAGAGAAAGAAACATCATAAGATATCAGTAATAGACGGAATGTAAACTTGGCTACACATGAACTGAATTACAAAACAGAACAGGGTCTCAAATTTAGAAAACCAACTTATGCTTGCTTAAGCGGAAATGTGAGTTGGGGTGCTGCATAAAACCAGAGATTGAAATTACCACAGATACCCTTCCATAAGCCAAATACATTAGAGTCAAGGCCTACTCCTTGCTCAACGAAATGGACTCAACACCACACATTCAACGCCTAGGAATACACCTGACTAGTAAGAATCTTACAACCCATGGATTTATATGTCTACGTAAGAGAATCAAGCGTGTGTACAGCGGAATAAATGCAGCAGTGAAAATCCGATAAATCCAGTTATCAAAATAAATTACAAAAACAAAACACAATGACAGTGAAATAGAGAGCAATTCTTAAATAATTCATTCAGGGCTTGTGATGCAACCTGGATTTACCACATCTACACCCAGAGCTTGGTGAGACATAAGGCCGGACCCTTCAGGCTGATAGCATTGGTGAGGTTCGGTGAGCAAATGCAGACCCTTTGTAGTCATACTGCATGGTACCCATTCCATTGGTCCCAACTCTCCAGGTTTAAGGGATTCTTCCTTCAGCTAAAACATGCATGGGAAACCCAGAGTATCGTCCACCGTGTGACCGGTAAACATTTTTAAATGCATCTCAGTTTTCGTCCCCTGGTACTCGGGTTCACCATTCCAGACACTTTACTAACACTCTCCCCACTTGGAGAGTCAGTGCCTTTAACCTCCTGTTTGGCACAGTTTGCAATTTCTGTGCAACATGAACAGGAATAGGGAGAACCAATGAGAGACTAGCTGTAGGTATCTGCACGGGCAAATTTAACGCTCATTTCCCACTAGGAAGAGGAAATAGCCAAAGGCTCAGCATGCCGTGCCAGAACCAGATTAGGGCCTGAAGCAATCCTGCGGTTTTGTGGCCAGCTCACAAGAAAGCGAGTTGAAGAAAGGAGCTCAGAGCCACTGCCATTCACAAATCTGCAGAGTTATAAATGACAGCTATCGTCCAAAAATATCTGAAGTAAGGCTGCGAAGAGGACTTGAAAGCGGGGCAGAATTCCAGGAATACGATTTCAGGAGGTAAACGGGAAGTCCTTTGAAAGCATATTAAAGAGGCAGAACCTCGACAATGATGCCCTTGGTCTAAAGGGCATATCCGGTTTTTCCAGGGCCCTCATTAAAGAGGGTAGGAGGCTCCCAGCATGCTTCAGTGGCCAACAGAGGGCCCACCTCGCCAAGGCGACGTGAGCCAACCAGGCAGGAATGACCTCACATCAGAGGGCCCACCTCACAGAAGGTTAAAGTACCCAGCCAGGATCAGACTCTCACCAGAGTGCCCACATCAGCTAGGGGCTGGGAACCAGGCAGGAGTGTCTTCACACCCATGGGGCCACATCATCGAAAGTTGAGGTATCCAACACATGTTGTCTCAAACCAGAGGACCCACATCACCATGGATCTCGGATCGAGTTAGGCAGGAGTAGCCTCACAACACAGGGCCAATAGAATAAAAAAGCTGAGGAATCCTGCAGTGGGAACCTCCCAGCAGGTGGCCCAGAGCACCGAGTCTATGCGATCCAGGCAACAGTGAACTCACAGCAGAGGGCCCACATCATGAAACTGTGAGCAACCCAGCCATTGTGACCTCAGAGGAGAAGGCCCACATTCCCATGGGGTTGGGAACATGGCACGAGTGTCCTCACACCACTTAGCATGTATCAGAAAATGTGGGTACCCAGCAGTTAGGGCCTGACGCCAGAGGGCCCTCATCACGGAGGGGAGGAGGCTCCCAGCAGGCTCCAACTGACACAAGAGGGCCGACGTTGCCAAGGCGGGGTGTGCCAGCCAGGCAGGAGTGACCTCACAGCAGAGGGCCCACCTCACAGAAGGGTGAGGAACCCAGCCAGGATCACACTCTCATCAGAGGACCCACATCACCAAGGGGATAGGAACCAGGCAGGAGTGTCCTCACACCAGTGGGGCCACATAATTGAAAGGTGAGGGACCCAGCACACGTAGCCTCAAACCAGAGCACACACTTCACCATGGGGCCTGGAGTGAAGCAGGCAGGAGGAGTCTCAAAACAGAGGGCCCATAGAAGAAAAAAGGTGAGGAATCCCGCAGTTGGAACCTCCCTGCAGTCGGCCAGCAGCAGCGAGGCTATGGGATCCAGGCCGGAGTGAACTCACACCAGAGGGCCCTCATCATGAAACTGAGCAACCCAATGTTGGGACCTCAGAGCAGAAGGCCAACATTCCCATGGGGTTGGGAACCTGGCAGGAGTGTACTCGCACCACAGGGTGCACATCAGAAAATTTTGGGAGCTCAGGAGTTAGGGCCTGACGTCAGCGGTCCCTCATTACCGAGGGGAGGAGACCCTCAGCAGGCACCAACTCCCAACTGAGGGCCCATGTATCCAAGGTGACGTGTGCCAGTCAGGCAGGAGTGACCTCACAGCAGAGGGCCTACCTCACAGAAGAGTGAGGAACCCAGCCAGGATAAGACTCTCACCAAAGAACCCACATCACCAAGGGGATCGGAAAAAGGCAGGAGTGTCCTCACACCAGTGGGGCCACATTATACAAAGGTGAGGAACCCAGCACATGTGGCCTAAACCAGAGGACCCACATTTCCAAGGGGCTCCGAGTGAGGCAGGCAGGAGTAGCCTAACAACACAGGGCCCACAGAATAAAAAATGTGAGGAATCCAGCAGTTTGAACCTCCCAGCAGGTGGCCCAGATCATGGAGTCTATGGGACCCAGGCCACAGTGAACTCACAGCAGAGGGCCCACATCATGAAACTGTGAGCAACCCAGCCGGTGGGACCTCAAAGCAGAAGGCCCACATCCCCATGGGGATGGGAACCTCACAGGAGTGTCCTCGCACAACTTAGAACATATCAGAAAATGGGGGAACCCAGCAGTTAGGGCCTGACGCCAGAGGGCCCTCATCACCGAGGAGAGGAGGCTACCAGCAGGCTCCAAATGCCACCAGAGGGCCGACGTCACCAAGGCAACGGGAGCAAGCCAGGCAGGAGTTACCTCACAGCAGAGGGCTCACCTCACAGGAGTGTGAGGAACCCAACCAGGATCAGACTCTAACCAGAGGGCCCACATCACCAAGGGGATGGAAACCAGGCAGGAGTGTCCTCACACCAGTGGGGCCACATCAGCAAAAGGTGAGGAACACAGCACATGTGGCCTCAAACAAGGGGACACACATCACGAAAGGGCTGGGAGTGAGGCATGCAGGAGGAGACTCAAAACAGAGGGCCCATGGAATAAAAAAGGTGAGGAACCCCGCAGTTGGAAGCTCCAAGCAGGTGGCCCAGAGCACCGAGGCTATGGGATCCATGCCGGAGTGAACTCACAGTAGACGGCCCACATTCTGACACTGTGAGCAACCCAGCCGTTGGGACCTCACAGCAGAAAGCCCACATCCCCATGGGGATGGGACCCTGGCAGGAGTGTACTCGCACGACAGGCCGCACATCAGAAAATTTTGGGAGCCCATGAGCTAGGGCCTGACGCCAGTGGGTCCTCATTACCATGGGGAGGAGACTCCCATTAGGCACCAACTCCCAAGTGAGGGCGCACATCGCCAAGGTGACGTGTGCCAGCCAGGCAGGAGTGACCTCACAGCAGAGGGCCCACCTCCCAGAAGTGTGAGGAATCCAGCCAGGATCAGACTCTCACCAGAGGGCCCCCATCACCAAGGGGATGGGAACCAGGCAGGAGTGTCCTCACACCAGTGGGGCCACATCAATAAAAGTGAGGAAACTGGCACAGGTGGCCTCAAACCAGAAGACCTACATCACAAATGGGCTGGGAGTGAGTCAGGAAGGAGGAGCGTGAAAACACAGGACCCAAAGAATAAAAAAGGTAAGGAATCCAGCAGTAGGAACCTCCCAGCAGGCAGCTCAGAGCACAGAGTCTATGGGATCTAGGCCTGAGTGAACTAACACCAGAGAGCCAACATCATGAAACGGTGAACAACACAGGTGTTGGGACCTTAGAGCAGAAGGCCCACATGCCCATGGGAATGGGAAACTGGCAGGAGTGCCCTCGCACCACTTAGCATGTATCAGAAAATGTGGGAACCCAGCAGTTAGGGCCTGATGCCAGAGGGCCTCATCACCGAGGGGAGGAGGCTCCCAGCAGGCTCCAACTGCCACCAGAGGGCCGACGTCGCCAAGGTGGGGTGTGCCAGCCAGGCAAGAATGACCTCAGAGAAGAGGGCCCACCTCACAGAAGTGTGAGGTACCCAACCAGGATCAGACTCTCGCCGGAGGGACCACATCACCAAGGGGATGGGAAGCAGGCAGGAGTGTCCTCACACCAGTGGGGCCACATCATCAAAAGATGAGGAACCCATCACATGTGGCCTCAAACCAGAGGACACATATCACCAAGGGGCTGGGAGTGAGGCAGGTGTCTGGAGCAGCACATTTAACTCTAATTTCCCACCAGGAAGAGGAATTAACCAAAGGCTCAGAGTGCCGTGCCACACCCTGATTACGGCCTGAAGCAAACCTGTGGTTTTGTGGCCAGCTTTCAAGGAAGCGAGTTAAGAAAGGAAATCACGGGCGCTGTAATTCACAAACCCGCAGAGTTATAAATGACAGCTATTGGCAAAAATATATTGAAGTAAGTCTGCAAAGAGGACTTGAAAACGAGGCAGAATTGCAGGAATCATATATCAGGAGGTAGATTGGAATTGCGTTTAAAGCATGTGAAAAGCGGCAGATCTTTGACAGTGATGCACTTGGACAAAAAGTGCGTATACACTTTTTCCTGAATATATTCAGAAAAAACGCATATGCACTTTTTGGCCAACCAAGCACTCCAGCAATGGAAATCCACACTACAATGAAGTCTCATTTCCCATTCGTCAAAAGGGCCATCTGAAAAAAGTGTAAAAACCAGAAACACAGGACAGGCCATGGAGAACAGGGAGCCTTGTTATGCTGATGGGCGGGATGTAAATTGCCAACAGACACTCTGGAGATGTTTATGGTGTATCCTGAAACATCTGAAAAACAAAGCTACAGAGCCTAGGGCACTTCCACTTTTGCCCCTATAGCTTAGGAAATTTAAAATCAACAAGACACAGCCAACACAAAATTTAGGGCTGCTGTGTTTACAAGAACCTCCAGTCCAGTACAAATTAAATATCCCAGAAAGAAAAAAATGGATAAAGAAGTTGTGCTACCTACATACAACGGAATATCACTCAGCAATGAAATCAATGTCATCAGGCCTGTAGCAGCAAATTGAGTGGATTTAGGTATGATGATTCTAAGAGAAATATGTCACACACAGAAAGATAATTATCATAAGATATCACTAATAGAGGGAGTGTAAACTTGGCTACACATAAACTAAATTACAAAACCGAACAGAGTCTCACATTTAGATAAAAAACTTATGCATCCTTAAGGGGAAAGTTGAGTTGGGGTGCTGTATAAAACCAGAGATTGAAATTAGCACACATACCGTTCCATAAGCCAAACATGTAATAGACAAGACCTACTCTTTTCTCAACAAAATAGACTCCTCCATGGTGTATCACCTCACACCTGTTAGAATGGGCATCATCAGAAAATCTACAAACAACAAATGTTGGAATGGGTGTGGAGATAAGGAACCCTCTTCCACTATTTTTGGGAATGTAAATTGATACAGTCACTGTGGAGAACGTTATGGAGTTTCTTATAAAACTAAGAATAGAATTACCATATGATACAGCAATCCCAGTACTGGGCATATACCCAGACAAAACCATAAATCAAAAAGAGACATTCACCGCAATGTTCATTGCATCACTATTTACAATATCCAGGTAATGCAAGCAACCTAAATGTCCACAGACAGACGAATGCATAAAGATGTGGTACAAGTATAAAATGGAATATTACTAAGCCATAAAAAGGAATGAAATTGGGTCATTTGTAGAGACGTTGATGGATCTAGAGACTGTCATACAGAGTGAAGTAAGTCAGAAAGAGAAAAACAAATCTTGTGTATTAATGCATATATGTGGAACCTAGAAAAATTGTACAGATGAACCGTTTTGCAAGGCAAAAATACAGCAACAGATGTAGACAACAAACGTATGGACACCAAGGGGGGAAAGCTGTTGGGGGTGGTGGTGGGAGGAGTTGACATATTGGGATTGGCATGTATACATTTATATGTATAAAAGAGATAACCACAAAGAACCTGCTTTATAAAAAAATAAAATAAAATTCAAAGTTAAAAAAATAAAATTAAAAAAATTAAAACAGAAAAAATATTCTTCCCTTCACATACATGTATTTATATGAATAAATTATTTCCATGCTTATATCTGTAAATACAAAAAAGAGGAATAAAATCTACCTTGAACCAAAAATGGAAAAAAGAAAAAAAAAACAGAACCTACAAGTTACACAGAGGAAAACCGTATCAGGGCACTTGCTCCAGTTGTAAACAATTCTGAAGTTGGTCAGTGGTGGGGAATCATCTCCCATTCAGCCAGCAGGCCCTACGCAACAAGCGTCCTCATTGCAAAGCTGGGGGACCGTGCCGAGGCATCTGTGAGTAAACGTGGGCCAAGCCCCAGGCCAGCTGCTGCTGAAATGTTCCCACCCTTCCCAGGTAAAACACCTGAATATGTACAAGGACTTGAAAGCCTAGAGGAAGGGCCATGGAGCCACATGAGCACCAGCATGCCAGCCGACTTGGTGCCTGCAGGCCAGCCAGGATGGTCCTGGCCCTGCGTACTCTTCTGGAAGCTTTCCATTTCCCTGCCTGAGATACCCCTGCTGTCCCGGCCCCCACTGCATTCTTCCTTCCTCACCTCTGCCCAGGGAGAAATTCAAGCGGCAGGTATGGGTGACACATCCTCTTCTTTAGCAGGTGGCATCTTGGCAACTGCTGCAGAAAGTCCAGCAGAGCCCCACTCACACTTGGCCACCCACAAAGCCGTGGCATCTCACTCCCTCCCACCAGCCCAGCCCCGAGACTGCTGACTGGGCAGAGAAAATGGCGTCAGGCACAGCTGCAGGGGCTCTTGCTGCCTGGAGCGGTGTTTATATTGATCTCAACCCAGGCACACCTGGGGAGGACTGGCCGGCATGGTAAGGCTTCCCAGGCCAGCCAATAATCACCCCTCAGGGGCTCACAGTTGCCGAAAATGGAACTTGCTGAATCGGCCAGGTCCAAGGAACAGGTGTGGGCTCCTGAGAGTCAGGATAGACAAGGGGCTGCAGCTCTGGCTTGTTTTCTAATTATATTATCTGGCCCATGAGTGGGAGACAACTTCAAGAAAACCCTCTCCTAATGAGAGGAACCCAGGAGTCAGGGAGAGGAGGGGTGGGTGGTGGGTGGAGACAGAGGCCTGGTGCCCCGGGTGCAGTGGAAGTCTCTGGAAGACCAGGTGGAGGGAGGCCACACAGAGTGATGCCCAGGGTCACAGACCTGTCGGAGCTGCTGTTTGTTAGTTCAAGTCCTGCTCTGAGGTGCTCTGTGTCAGATCTGAGTGACAGGTGAGCTGGGAGTGCTCTGCAATGAGGGCGATGTGCACGGTTCCTCTGTGCCCAGCCCTGCCACCATAACTGCAAGGGTAGCTCTGTATCCTGAGAGGGGCCTGACCACGAAAGCCCCATGGTCTGGGGTGGGGGGGGTAGGGTACCTGCGCAGGTGATCTCCATATCCTGGGATTGGCCTGATCTCGAGAGCCCCATGGGCTGCTGGAGTCCTGGTAAAGGATGTCAGGACAGTCAGTGAAGCCACCAAGGATATACCTCCAGTAGTTCCTAAAACCTACACCCTGCTGGTCATTCTACCAACCACCAGGACATGGTATTCTGTATTAGTCTTCATTGATGCCTTCTTTTGTATTCCGTTAGTGTCAGAGTCACAAGAAATTTTGGCTTGTGAGTGGCAGGACTCAACATACAACTAAAACAATACTTCTGGGCCGTCTTGCCCCAAGGGTTCAAAAATTCCCACACCATCTTTGGGGAAAGCTCAGCTAAAGACCTAAAAGTTCTACCACTGGAAAAGGAAACACTCCTTCAATATGCAGACGACATTCTGATCACCAGCCCTACTAAGGAGACCTCTGAACTACCAAGCCAATAAAGGATACAAGTTGTCCAAGAAAAAGCTCAAATATCACAGACTACGGCGACCTGCCTGGGCTTCATTCTCACAGAAGGTCGGAGAAGCCCATCCCAGGAAAGGGAAGAAACAATTTACAGCCTTACCCATATCTAAAACTAGAAGACAGCTTAGGGGTCCCCAGGGAGGCCAGGGTTTGCTGCTTCTGGATCCCTAACTACAGTCTACTAGCTGGACCTCTATATGAAACACTGAAAGGAAAAGATGATGATCCTTTTGAATAGAATCCAGAAGTGGCCTTTCAAGAATGGAAAGAGCAGTCAATTCAGACCCTTGCCCTGGAACTCCCTAATTTAGCTAAACCCTTTGATCTTTACATTCCTGGTGAAAAGGGAATTGCCATTGGAGTATTAGTGCAAAAACTGGGACCACTTGAAATGGAACAATGCAAGAATGCCATCCAGGTAGGATAAACTACAGTCACCAAGGGACTTGGCCCACTGCCACATCTGGCCAAGATACTGGCGGTATCTAAAAACCTGGAAATCAGCAGCACAAAAGGCCACCTCCCTCCTAAGGGAAAAGGACCCCACGTGGTGATCCTAACCCCCAACCATGCCCTGAAGTTGCAGGGTTTGCTCCGTGGGCACACTGACCTCGAATGAGGTGGCCCTCCAACTCCAACCTCCAGAGAGATAACCGGGAGCAACGGGGCACCATGACGACTCATGTGACCATCAATTGACCTGGAGTTTCTCTCATAAAACAACAAGAGTGTGTCCCAAAAGAGTAGACTACTGCTTGCAGGACTTACTGCACCCAGAGCGGACCTAATAATCTTGGCAGGGGAAAAGTATATCACGCTGTCAGCATAGAAAAGCCTACAGACACTGTGATAATGGTGGCCAATAAGACCGGCTGGACTCCTGTTTACTTCAAAAGGCTGTTGACTCAGTGGCCATCATGGTCCTTCATCACCAGTGACCCTGGATTGTCTGGGAGTTGAGCGGACAGGGTCCTGACACCTGGTGCTGTTTTTACGTTAATCCAGGGGCCTAATTGAAGAAAGCGCAGACTACTGTTCGGAGCATCTAGGCTGGCAGAAACGGTCAGCCTAAGGTGGCCGAACAAATGCGGGGCGGGGTGAAACTGGACCTCACAGCGTCACTGCACATCTCCTTCCTGGACCCTTAAAGGTCATTAGAATCTATAACACTTCCAATACTGGTGCTCAGGCGGACGAGCAGGGAGGCAGGAGGCCTGGGGACAATCAACATCACCTGGAGGCTGCTGGGAAGTTCTGACCCTCGCCCACAGGTATGAGGGCTCCTAACTCAGCACTCAGCAGTTACAGAAGAAGGGTCTGCACCCTCAGCACTCCAAGAATGAGGAAGGGGACAAAAGGCAGAAGAGGGGTTTGTCCCAGGCAAAGCCCCTTAAAAATCCCTGGGAGATAAAAATAGAATCTGGGCAATAAAATAAAGTCTAACCTTTTTTATCCTTTGTGCTTTGTCTAATTTCACGTGCTCCTAGGGTCCCGCATACAGAGGTTCCACACCCGGCACTTCAGACCAGATTTTCTAGTGCAGAATGGCTGGGTCGACACCTCAGCTCCTGGGGCACAGTGCACACTCCGTGATATAGAGCCTGAGCTGCAGCCAGCCGGGCCCTCAAGAGCTCCGCCCCCTCCCTCCCACTGACTCTGACAGGATCTCTACACAGCAGCCCAGACCACAGCCCACGGGGTAGCACATGCTCTCACCTCTCCATTCTCTGATCAAAATATAAAGTTTCCTTTGCTTCTGAACCAAACTCAGTCTCGATCTTTTGGCTCCAATGACACTGGGCAGGGGGACACTTGTTGGGATCCACTCTGGAGGATCAGTAACAGAAATTGAGAACATTGTAACTTCAATGAACAGATGTGTGAGCCAAACTGTAATTAACATAGAACAGTGTATAAGGCTCGGGTAAAATAAGATGTTTCTAACACTTCCATTTGATATTTCCATCACTTTATTATAAGCAAGTTCAGTGAAAAGGTTTGTCTTATTTGTCAGGTCAATATTAGAGAAACGAAGTGATTTCTTTCCAAGGATGTACATCTAGTAATCTTGGTTAAAGCTTCAATCTTGTTTTAAATGCTTTTCCATTGAAAATGATACCTCTCTTTCAGCTCCCCCATTTATGAGAAGTATAAAGTCTTATAATTTATTATTACCAAAGGGGAAAGGTGAGAGGAGGGATAAATTAACAGTTTGGGATTAACACATACACACTGCTATGGATAAAATCGATCATCAACAAGGAACTACTGTATAGCACCGGGAACTACACTCAATATTTTACAATAACCTATAAGGGGAAATAATCTGAAAAAGAATAGATATTTTTATTGACATCATCTATCAATGACAGTTAAAATGGAACCTAAGGGAAGCCGGTGGTGAGTGCTTCTGACCCTGAAGACTTCAGTCATCTAAAGTTTGGACTCTGCCTACTTCCCAAGGCCCTTAATGAACATATGTGTAGCCGTAGCTTAAAAAATTCCCCAGTTTGGGTTGTGGAGAGACACTGATTTTGTAAAAGCCCTGGTGTTCTCCTCATATGAATGGGACACTTTCTACAGCTAAAACATGCCTGTCACACCCAGAGGATGGTATACCATCTGATCGGGAAGAGTTTGGAAAAGGCATCTCATCTCCTCATCTCCTGGTGCTCGGGTTCACCCCTCCAGCGTCTTTACGAACAGTGGAGGAACAATGAGAGACAAGTCTTAGGTGTTCGGACAGGCACATGTCACTCTTATTTCCAATCAGGAAGACGAATTGACCAAAGGCTAGGGTTGCCCATGGAAACAGAATAGGGCTTGAGGAAATCCCGCTGCTTTGTGGCCAGTTCCCATAAACACAAGTTGAAAAATGGAACTCAGGGACACTAAAATTCACGAAACTGCAGAGTTGAAAATATCTCTCACTGAAAAATGTCTTGAGGAAAGTCAGAGAAAAGGATGTGTAAGCAACGGAGAATGGCAGGAAAGGGATTGGAAGAGGTAGAAAGGACTCGCCATTAAGCACAAGAAAAGGGGCTGAACATTGCCAACATTGCAGTTGGCCAAAAAGGGTGTATGCGTCTTTTTCTGTATATATTCAAGAAAAGGGCATACACTTTTTTAGCCAACCAAACAGGTGGGCACTGGAAATCAATACTACAAAACATATCACTTCGCATCAGTCAGAAGAGCCGTCCTCATAAAGTGTAAACACCAGAAATGCAGGACAGGGCAAGGAGAAAAGGGAGCCCTGTGAGGCTTATACTGGAAATGTATATTGCCAACGGTCACTCTGGAGAAGTGTATTGTGTTTACTAAAGCATCTAAAAAATGAGCTACAGAGCACAGGGCACTTGCACTCATGGACGTATATCTTGGGAAAAACAAAAATCGAGAGGACACAGGCACCCCAATGTATACCGCCTCACTGTTTAAAAGATCCTCGACTAGGATATAACTTAAATGTCTCTGGAGGGAAAAAATGGATACAGATGTGGTGCTTATGTAGACTGGAATATGACTCAGCCTGGAAATCAATGAAATATGGCCACTTGTAACAACTCCAGAGGAGTTACGTTTGATCATTCAAAGTCAGAGAATTCAAAAACAAAAAGACATACTATATCACTAATACATGGAATGTAAACTTGGCTACACATGAACTGAATTACAAAACAGAACAGGGTCTCAAATATAGAAAACCAACTTATTCTTGCTTAAGGATAAAGGTGAGTTGGGGTGCTGCATAAAACCAGAGATTGAAATTAGCACAGATACAGTTCCATAAGCCAAATATGTAATAGTCAAGACCTACAACTTGCTCAACAAAATGGACTCAACACCCCATATTCAACGCCTAGGAATATACCTGACTAATAAGAATCTACAAACCCATGGTTTTATATGTCTCTGTAAGAGAATCAAGCGTGTGTACAGTGGCATGAACACATCAGTGAAAATACGATAAATCCCATTATCAAAATAAATTACAGAAACAAAAAACCCAAGGACAGTGAAATAGAGAGCAATTCTTAAATAACTCATACAGTGCCTGTGATGCAACCTGGATTTACCACATCTACACCCAGAGCTGAGTGAGACATAAGGCTGGACACCAGGCTGATAACATTGGTGAGGTTCGGTGAGCAAATTCAGACCCCTTGAAGTACCCATTCCATGGGTCCCAACTCTCCAGGTTTAAGGGATTCTTCCTTCAGCTAAAACATGCCTGGGAAACCCACAGTATAGTGCACCGTGTGACTGGCAAACGTTTTCCAATGCATCTCAGGTTTCGTCCCCTTTTACACGGGTTCACCATTCCAGATGCTTTACTAACACTCTCCCCACTTGGAGAGTCAGTGCCTTTAAACTCCTGTTTGGCACAGTTTGCAATTTCTGCGCAAGATGAACAGGAATAGGGAGAACCAATGAGAGACTAGCTGTAGGTGTCTGCCCGGGCAAATGTAATGCTCATTTCCCACCAGGAAGAGGAATTATCCAAATTCACAAACCTGCAGAGTTATAAATGACAGCTATCGTCCAAATATATATAGAAGGAAGTCAGCGAAGAGGACTTGAAAGTGGGGCAGAAATTCAGGAAAACGATTTCAGTGGGTAGACTGGAATTGCATTTAAAGCATAGGAAAAGAGGCAGAAGGTCGACAATGGTGCACTTGGCCAAAAAGTACGTATGCGTTTTTTCCTGAAAATATTCAGGAAAAAACGCATACGCACTTTTTGGCCAACCAAGCAAGCATGTTAAAGAAATCTGCACTACAGTGAAGTCTCACAGCCCCCCAGTCAAAAGGGCCATCTGAAAAAAGTGTAAAATCCAGAAAGGCAGCACAGGCCATGGAGAACAGAGAGCCGTGTTATGCTGATGGACGGGATGTAAATTGCTAACAGCCACTCTGGAGAAGTGTATAGTGTTTCCTCAAACACCTAAAAAACAAAGCAATGGAGCCTACGGAACTTCCACTTATGGTCCTATAGCTTAGGGAAATTAAAATCAAAATCACACAGCCACCCCAAAGTTTCCAACGGCTCTGTTTACAAGAACCTTGTCTATGGTACAAGTTAAATATCCCAGAATGAAAAAATGGATAAAGAAGTTGTGGTATGTACGTACAATGGAATATCACTCACCAATGAAATCTATGTCATCAGGTCCGTCGTGGCATAATGAGTGGATTCAGGTACGATGATTCTAAGTGAAATAAGACACACAGAAAATGAAAAATCATAAGATATCACTAATACACGGAACATAAACTTGGCTACACATGAACTGAATTACAAAACAGAACAGGGTCTCAAATTTAGAAAACCAACTTATGCTTGCTTGTGGGGAAAGGTGAGTTGGGGTGCTGCATAAAACCAGAGATTGAAATTAGCACAGATAATGTTCCATAAGCCAAATATATACTAGACAAGACCTACACCTTGCTCAACGAAATGGACTCAACACCCCATATTCAACGCCTAGGAATATACCTGACAAGTAAGAAACTTAAGACCCATGGATTTATATGTCTCCATAAGGAAGTCAAGCGTGTGTACAGTGGCCTAAATGCAGCAGTGAAAATCCGATAAATCCCATTAACAAAATAAATTTCAAAAACAAAACACAATGACAGTGAAATAGAGAGCAATTTTTAAATAATTCATTCAGGGCTTGTGATGCAACCTGGATTTACCACATCTACACCCAGAGCTGGTTGAGACATAAGGCTGGACACATCGGGCTCATAGCATTGGTGAGGTTTGGTGAGCAAACGCAGACCCTTTGAAGTCATATTGCATGGTAGCCATTCCATGGGTCCCAACTCTCCAGGTTTAAGGGATTCTTCCTTCAGCTAAAACATGCATGTGAAACCCAGAGTATGGTCCGCCGTGTGATTGGGAAACGTTTTCAAATGCATCTCAGGTTTCGTCCCCTGGTACTCGGGTTCACCGTTCCAGACGCTTGACTAACACTCTCCCCACTTGGAGAGTCAGTGCCTTTAACCTCCTGTTTGGCACAGTTTGCAATTTCTGCGCAAGATGAACAGGAATAGGGAGAACCAATGAGAGACTAGCTGTAGGTGTTTGCACGGGCAAATGAAACGCTCATTTCCCACCAGGAAGAGGAATTAACCAAAGGCTCAGCGTTCCCTGCTGGAACCAGATTAGGGCCTGAAGCAATCCTGCGGTTTTGCGGCAAGCTCACAAGAAAGCGAGTTGAAGAAAGGAGCTCAGGGGCACTGTAATTCACAAACCTGCAGAGTTATGAATGACAGCTATCATCCAAAAATGTATTGAAGTAAGTCTTAAAAGAGGACTTGAAAGCGGGGCAGAATTTCAGGAAAAGGATTTCAGGGGGTAGACTAGAATTGCACTTAAAGCATAGGATAAGAGGCAGAATGTCGACAATGATGCACTTGGCCAAAAAGTGCGTATGCGTTTTTTCCTGAATATATTCAGGTAAAAACGCATACGCACTTTTTGGCCAACCAAGCAAGCGTGTAAAGGAAATCTGCACTACAATGAAGTCTCACTGCCCCCCGGTCCAAAGGGCCATCTGAATCAAGTGTAAAATCCAGAAAGGCAGGACAGGTCTTGGAGAACAGGGAGCCTTGTTATGCTGATGGGCGGGATGTAAATTGCCAACAGCCACACTGGAGTAGTGTATGGTGTTTCCTGAAACACGTAGGAAAGAAAGCAACACAGCCTATGGCACTTCCACTTAGGGCCCTATAGCTTAGGGAAATTAAAATAAAAAACACACAGCCACCCCAAAGTTTGGGACGGCTCTGTTTACAAGAACCTCGTCTACGGTACAAGTTAAATATCCGAGAAAGCAAAAAATGGATAAAGAAGTTGTGGTACGCACGTACAATGGAATATCACTCAGCAATGAAATCTACGTCATCAGGCCTGTAGCGGCATAATGACTGGAATCAGGTACGAAGATTCTATGAGAAATAAGTCACACAGAAAAAGAAACATCATAAGGTATCACTAATACACGGAATGTAAACTTGTCTACACATGAACTGAATTACAAAACAGAACAGGGTCTCAAATTTAGAAAACCAACTTATGCCTGCTTATGGGGAAAGGTGAGTTGGGGTGCTGCATAAAACCAGAGATTGAAATTAGCACAGATACCGTTCCATAAGCCAAATATATAAGAGACAAGACCTACTCCTGGCTCAACGAAATGGACTCAACACCCCATATTCAACGCCTGGGAATATACCTGACAAGTAAGAATCTTAAAACCCATGGATTTATATGTCTCCATAAGGAAATCAAGTGTATGTACAGTGGCCTAAACGCAGCAGTGAAAATCCGATAAATCCCATTATCAAAATAAATTTCAAAAACAAAACACAATGCCAGTGAAATAGAGAGCAATTCTTAAATAATTCATTCAGGGCTTCTGATGCAACCTGGATTTACCACATCTACACCCGGAGCTGGGTGAGACATAAGGCTGGACACTTCGGGCTCATAGCATTGGTGAGGTTCGGTGAGCAAACGCAGACCCTTTGAAGTCATACTGCATGGTACCCATTCTATGGGTCCCAACTCTCCAGGTGTAATGGATTCTTCCTTCAGCTAAAACATGCATGGGAAACCCAGAGTATGGTCCACCATGTGTTTGGGAAACGTTTTCAAATGCATCTCAGTTTTCGTCCCATGGTACTCGTTTTCACCATTCCAGACGCTTTACTAACACTCTCCCCACTTGGTGAGTCCGTGCCTTTAACCTCTTCTTTGGCACAGTTTGCAATTTCTACGCAAGAGGAACAGGAATAGGGAGAACCAATGAGAGTCTAGCTGTAGGTGTCTGCACAGGCAAATGGAACGCTCATTTACCACCAGGAAGTGGAATTAACCAAAGGCTCAGCATGCCCTGCCGGAAACACATTAGGGCCTGAAGGAATCCTGCGGTTTTGCGGCCAGCTCACAAGAAAGCGAGTTGAAGAAAGGAGCTGAGGGCCACTGTAATTCACAAACCTGCAGAGTTATGAATGACAGCTCTCATCCACAAATGTATTGAAGAAAGTCTTGGAAGAGGACTTGAAAGCAGGGCAGAATTTCAGGAAAACGATTTCAGGGGGTAGACTGGAATTGCACTTAAAGCATAGGAAAAGAGGCAGAATGTCGACAATGATACACTTGGCCAAAAAGGGCGTATGCGTTTTTTCCTGAATATATTCAGGATAAAATGCATACGCCCTTTATGGCCAACCAAGCAAGCGTGTAAAGGAAATGTGCACTACAATGAAGTCTCACTGCCCCCCGGTCAAAAGGGCCATCTGAAAAAAGTGTAAAATCCAGAAAGGCAGGACAGGTCATGGAGAACAGGGAGCCTTGTTATGCTGATGGGCGGGATGTAATTTGCCAACAGCCACTCTGGAGAAGTGTATGGTGTTTCCTGAAACACGTAGGAAACAAAGCAACACAGCCTATGGCACTTCCACTTATGGTCCTATAGCTTACGAAAATTAAAATCAAAAACACACAGCCACCCCAAAGTTTGGGACGGCTCTGTTTACAAGAACTTCGTCTACGGTACAAGTTAAATATCCGAGAAAGCAAAAAATGGGTAAAGAAGTTGTGGTACGCACGTAGAATGTAATATCACTCAGCAATGAAATCTACATCATCAGGCCCGTAGTGGCATAATGAGTGGATTCAGGTACAACGATTCTACGAGAAATAAGTCACACAGAAATAGAAACATCATAAGTTATCACTAATACACGGAATGTAAACTTGGCTACACATGAACTGAATTACAAAACAGAACAGGGTCTCAAATTTAGAAAACCAACTTATGCTTGCTTATGGGGAAAGGTGAGTTGGGGTGCTGCATAAAACCAGAGATTGAAATTAGCACAGATACCGTTCCATAAGCCAAATATATAATAGACAAGACCTACTCCTTGCTCAACGAAATGGACTCAACAGCCCATATTCAACGCCTGGGAATATACCTGACAAGTAATAATCTTAAAACCCATGGATTTATATGTCTCCATAAGGAAATCAAGCATGTGTACAGCAGCCTAAACGCAGCAGTGAAAATCCGATAAATCCCATTATCAAAATAAATTTCAAAAACAAAACACAATGACAGTGAATTAGAGAGCAATTCTTAAATAATTCATTCAGGGCTTGTGATGCAACCTGCATTTACCACATCTACACCCAGAGCTGGGTGAGACATAAGGCTGGACACTTCGGGTTGATAGCATTGGTGAGGTTCGGTGAGCAAACGCAGACCCTTTGAAGTCATACTCCATGGTACGCATTCCATGGGTCCCAACTCTCCAGGTTTAAGGGATTCTTCCTTCAGCTAAAACATGCATGGGAAACACAGTGTATGGTCCACCATGTGGTTGGGAAACGTTTTCAAATGCATCTCAGTTTTCGTCCCCTGGTACTCGGGTTCACCATTCCAGACGCTTTACTAACACTCTCCCCACTTGGAGAGTCAGTGCCTTTAACCTCCTGTTTGGCACAGTTTGCAATTTCTGCGCAAGATGAACAGGAATAGGGAGAACCAATGAGAGACTAGCTGTATGTGTCTGCACGGGCAAATGGAACGCTCATTTCCCACCAGGAAGAGTAATTAACCAAAGGCTCAGCATGCCCAGCCGGAAACAGATTAGGGCCTGAAGCAATCCTGCGGCATTGCGGCCAGCTCACAAGAAAGCGAGTTGAAGAAAGGAGCTCAGAGGCACTGTAATTCACAAACATGCAGAGTTATGAATGACAGCTATTGTCCAAGAATGTATTGAAGTAAGTCTTCGAAGAGGACTTGAAAGTGCGGCAGAATTTCAGGAAAATGATTTCAGGGGGTAGACTAGAATTGCACTTAAAGCATAGGAAAAGAGGCAGAATGTCGACAATGATGCACTTGGACAAAAAGGGCGTATGCGTTTTTTCCTGAATATATTCATGAAAAGACGCATACGCACTTTTTGGCCAACCAAGCAAGCGTGTAAAGGAAATCTGCACTACAATGAAGACTCACTGCCCCCCGGTCAAAAGGGCCATCTGAAAAACGTGTAAAATCCAGAAAGGCAGGACAGGTCATGGAGAACAGGGAGCCTTGTTATGCTGATGGGCGGGATGTAAATTGCCAACAGCCATTCTGGAGAACTGTATGGTGTTTCCTGAAACACGTATGAAACAAAGCAACACAGCCTATGGCACTTCCACTTATGGTCCTATAGCTTAGGGAAATTAAAATCAAAAACACACAGCCACCCCAAAGTTTGGGACGGCTCTGTTTACAAGAACCTCGTCTACGGTACAAGTTAATTATCCGAGAAAGCAAAAAATGGATAAAGAAATTGTGGTATGCACGTACAATGGAATATCACTCAGCAATGAAATCTACGTCATCAGGCCCGTAGAGGCATAATGAGTGTATTCAGGTATGATGATTCTACGAGAAATAAGTCACACAGAAAAAGAAACATCATAAGATATCACTAATACACGGAATGTAAACTTGGCTACACATGAACTGAATTACAAAACAAAACAAGGTCTGAAATTTAGAAACCCAACTTATGCTTGCTTATGGGGAAACGTGAGCTGGGGTGCTGCATAAAACCAGAGATTGAAATTAGCACAGATACCGTTCCATAAGCCAAATATATAAAAGACCAAACCTACTCCTTGCTCAACGAAATGGACTCAACACCCCATATTCAACGCCTGGGAATATACCTGTCAAGCAAGAATCTTAAAACCCACGGATTTATATGTCTCCATAAGGAAATCAAGCATGTGTACAGTGGCCTAAACGCAGCAGTGAAAATCCGATAAATCCCATTACCAAAATAAATTTCAAAAACAAAACACAATGACAGTGAAATAGAGAGCAATTCTTAGAGAGCAATTCTCAAATAATTCATTCAGGGCTTGTGATGCAACCTGGATTTACCACATCTACACCCAGAGCTGGGTGAGACATAAGGCTGGACACTTCGGGCTGATAGCATTGGTGAGATTCGGTGAGCAAACTCAGACCCTTTGAAGTCATACTGCATGGTACCCATTCCATGGGTCCCAACTCTCCAAGTTTAAGGGATTCTTCCTTCAGTTAAATCATGCATGGGAAGCCCAGAGTACGGTCCCCTGTGTGATTGGGAAACGTTTTCATATGCATCTCAGTTTTTGAGCCCAGGGACTCGGCTTCACCATTCCAGACGCTTTACTAACACTATCCCCACTTGGAGAGTCAGTGCCTTTAACCTCCTGTTTGGCACAGTTTGCAATTTCTGCACAAGATGAACAGGAATAGGTAGAACCAATGAGGGACTAGCTGTAGGTGTCTGCACGGGCAAATGGAACGCTCATTTCCCACCAGGAAGAGTAATTAACCAAAGGCTCAGCATGCCCGGCCGGAACCAGATTAGGGCCTGAACCAATCCTGCGGTTTTGCGGCCAGCTCACAAGAAAGCGAGTTGAAGAAAGGAGCTCAGGGTCACTGTAATTCACAAACCTGCAGAGTTATGAATGACAGTTATCGTCCCAAAACGTATTGAAGTAAGTCTTAAAAGAGGACTTGAAAGCGGGGCAGAATTTCAGGAAAACGATTTCAGGGGGTAGACTGGAATTGCACTTAGAGCATAGGAAATGAGGCAGAATGTCGACAATGATGCACTTGGACAAAAAGGGCGTATGCGTTTTTTCCTGAATATATTCAGGAAAAAACGCATACGCACTTTTTGGCTAACCAAGCAAGCGTGTAAAGGAAATCTGCACTACAATGAAGTCTCACTGCCCCCCGGTCAAAAGGGCATTCTGAAAAACGTGTAAAATGCAGAAAGGCAGGACAGGTCATGGAGAACAGGGAGCCTTGTTATGCTGATGGGCGGGATGTAAATTGCCAACAGCCACGCTGGAGAAGTGTATGGTGTTTCCTGAAACACGTAGGAAACAAAGCAACACAGCCTATGGCACTTCCACTTATGGTCCTATAGCTTAGGGAAACTAAAATCAAAAACACACAGCCACCCCAAAGTTTGGGACGGCTCTGTTTACAAGAACCTCGTCTACGGAAAAAGTTAGATATCCGAGACAGCAAAAAATGGATAAAGAAATTGTGGTACGCACGTACAATGGAATATCACTCAGCAATGATATCTACGTCATCAGGACCGTAGCGGCATAATCAGTGGATTCAGGTACGATGATTCTACGAGAAATATGTCACACAGAAAAAGAAACATCATAAGATATCAGTAATACACGGAATATATACTTGGCTACACATGAACTGAATTACAAAACAGAACAGGGTCTCAAATTTAGAAAACCCACTTATGCTTGCTTATGGGGAAAGGTGAGTTGGGGTGCTGCATAAAACCAGAGATTGAAATTAGCACAGATACCGTTCCATAAGCCAAATATATAATAAACAAGACCTACTCCTTGCTCAACGAAATGGACTCAACAGCCCATATTCAACGCCTGGGAATATACGTGACAAGTAATAATCTTAAAACCCATGGATTTATATGTCTCCATAAGGAAATCAAGCGTGTGTACAGCGGCCTAAACGCAGCAGTGAAAATCCGATAAATCACATTATCAAAATAAATTTCAAAAACAAAACACAATGACAGTGAAATAGAGAGCAATTCTTAAATAATTCATTCAGGGCTTGTGATGCAACCTGCATTTGCCACATCTACACCCAGAGCTGGGTGAGACATAAGGCTGGACACTTCGGGCTGATAGCATTGGTGAGGTTCGGTGAGCAAACGCAGACCCTTTGAAGTCATATTCTATGGTACGCATTCCTTGGGTCCCAACTCTCCAGGTGTAAGGGATTCTTCCTTCAGCTAAAACATGCATGGGAAACACAGTGTATGGTCCACCATGTGGTTGGGAAACGTTTTCAAATGCATCTCAGTTTTCGTCCCCTGGTACTCGGGTTCACCATTCCAGACGCTTTACTAACACTCTCCCCACTTGGAGAGTCAGTGCCTTTAACCTCCTGTTTGGCACAGTTTGCAATTTCTGCGCAAGATGAACAGGAATAGGGAGAACCAATGAGAGACTAGCTGTAGGTGTCTGCACGGGCAAATGGAACGCTCATTTCCCACCAGGAAGAGGAATTAACCAAAGGCTCAGCATGCCCGACCGGAAACAGATTAGGGCCTGAAGCAATCCTGCGGTATTGCGGCCAGCTCACAAGAAAGCGAGTTGAAGGAAGGAGCTCAGAGGCACTGTAATTCACAAACCTGCAGAGCTATGAATGACAGCTATCGTCCAAAAATATATTGAAGTAAGTCTTCGAAGAGGACTTGAAAGCGCGGCAGAATTTCAGGAAAACGATTTCAGGGGGTAGACTAGAATTGCACTTAAAGCATAGGAAAAGAGGCAGAATGTCGACAATGATGCACTTGGACAAAAAGGGCGTGTGCGTTTTTTCCTGAATATATTCATGAAAAAACGCATACGCACTTTTTGGCCAACCAAGCAAGCGTGTAAAGGAAATCTGCACTACAATGAAGACTCACTGCCCCCCGGGCAAAAGGGCCATCTGAAAAACGTGTAAAATGCAGAAAGGCAGGACAGGTCATGGAGAACAGGGAGCCTTGTTATGCTGATGGACGGGATGTAAATTTCCAACAGCCACTCTGGAGAACTGTATGGTGTTTCCTGAAACACGTAGGAAACAAAGCAACACAGCCTATGGCACTTCCACTTATGGTCCTATAGCTTAGGGAAATTAAAATCAAAAACACACAGCCACCCCAAAGTTTGGGACGGCTCTGTTTACAAGAACCTCGTCTACCATACAAGTTAATTATCCGAGAAAGCAAAAAATGGATAAAGAAATTGTGGTACGCACGTACAATGGAATATCACTCAGCAATGATATCTACGTCATCAGGCCCTTAGCGGCATAATGAGTGTATTCAGGTATGATGATTCTACGAGAAATAAGTCACACAGAAAAAGAAACATCATAAGATATCACTAATACACGGAATGTAAACTTGGCTACACATGAACTGAATTACAAAACAGAACAGGGTCTCAAATTTAGAAAACCAACTTATGCTTGCTTAAGGGGAAAGGTGAGTTGGGGTGCTGCATAAAACCAGAGATAGAAATTAGCACAGATACCTTTCCATAAGCCAAATATGTAATAGTCAAGACCTACCCCTTGCTCAACGAAATGGACTAAACACCCCATATTCAACGCCTAGGAATACACCTGACTAGTAAGAATCTTCAAACCCATGGATTTATATGTCTCCGTAAGAGAATGAAGCGTGTGTACAGTGGCATGAATGCAGCAGAGAAAATCCGATAAATCCCATTATCAAAATAAATTTCAAAAACAAAACACAATGACAGTGAAATAGAGAGCAATTCTTAGAGAGCAATTCTCAAATAATTCATTCAGGGCTTGTGATGTAACCTGGATTTACCACATCTACACCCAGAGCTCGGTGAGACATAAGGCTGGACACTTCAGGCTCATAGCATTGGTGAGGTTCAGTGAGCAAACGCAGACCCTTTGAAGTCATACTGCATGGTACCCATTCCATGGGTCCCAACTCTCCAGGTTTAAGGGATTCTTCCTTCAGCTAAAACATGCATGGGAAACCCAGAGTAAGGTCCACCGTGTGATTGGGAAACGTTTTCAAATGCATCTCAGTATTCGTCCCCTGGTACTCGGGTTCACAATTCCTGACGCTTTACTAACACTCTCCCCACTTGGAGAGTCAGTGCCTTTAACCTCCTGTTTGGCACAGTTTGCAATTTCTGCGCAAGGTGAACAGGAATAGGGAGAACCAATGAGAGACTAGCTGTAGGTGTCTGCACGGGCAAATGGAACGCTCATTTCCCATCAGGAAGAGGAATTAACCAAAGGCTCTGCATGCCATGCCGGAACCAGATTAGGGCCTGAAGCAATCCTGCGGTTTTGGGGGCAGCTCACAAGAAAGCGAGTTAAAGAAAGGAGCTCAGGGGCACTGTAATTCAGAAACCTGCAGAGTTATGAATGACAGCTATCATCCAAAAATGTATTGAAGTAAGTCTTCAAAGAGGACTTGAAAGCGGGACAGAATTTCAGGAAAACGATTTCAGGGGGTAGACTGGAATTGCACTTAAAGCATAGGAAAAGAGTCAGAATGTCAACAATGATGCACTTGGCCAAAAAGGGCGTATGCGTTTTTTCCTGAATATATTCAGGAAAAAACGCATACGCGCTTCTTGGCCAACCAAGCAAGCCTGTAAATGAAATCTGCAATACAATGAAGTCTCACTGTCCCCTGGTCAAAAGGGCCATCTGAAAAAAGTGTAAAATCCAGAAAGGCAGGACAGGTCTTGGAGAACAGGGAGCCTTGTTATGCTGATGGGAGGGATGTAAATTGCCAACAGTCACTATGGAGAAGTGTATGGTGTTTCCTGAAACACGTAGGAAACAAAGCAACACAGCCTATGGCACTTCCACTTAGGGCCCTATAGCTTAGGGAAATTAAAATAAAAAACACACAGCCACCCCAAAGTTTGGGACGGCTCTGTTTACAAGAACCTCGTCTACGGTACAAGTTAAATATCCGAGAAAGCAAAAAATGGATAAAGAAGTTGTGGTACGCACGTACAATGGAATATCACTCAGCAATGAAATCTACGTCATCAGGCCTGTAGCGGCATAATGACTGGAATCAGGTACGACGATTCTATGAGAAATAAGTCACACAGAAAAAGAAACATCATAAGGTATCACTAATACACGGAATGTAAACTTGTCTACACATGAACTGAATTACAAAACAGAACAGGGTCTCAAATTTAGAAAACCAACTTATGCCTGCTTATGGGGAAAGGTGAGTTGGGGTGCTGCATAAAACCAGAGATTGAAATTAGCACAGATACCGTTCCATAAGCCAAATATATAAGAGACAAGACCTACTCCTGGCTCAACGAAATGGACTCAACACCCCATATTCAACGCCTGGGAATATACCTGACAAGTAAGAATCTTAAAACCCATGGATTTATATGTCTCCATAAGGAAATCAAGTGTGTGTACAGTGGCCTAAACGCAGCAGTGAAAATCCGATAAATCCCATTATCAAAATAAATTTCAAAAACAAAACACAATGCCAGTGAAATAGAGAGCAATTCTTAAATAATTCATTCAGGGCTTGTGATGCAACCTGGATTTACCACATCTACACCCAGAGCTGGGTGAGACATAAGGCTGGACACTTCGGGCTCATAGCATTGGTGAGGTTCGGTGAGCAAACGCAGACCCTTTGAAGTCATACTCCATGGTACGCATTCCATGGGTCCCAACTCTCCAGGTTTAAGGGATTCTTCCTTCAGCTAAAACATGCATGGGAAACACAGTGTATGGTCCACCATGTGGTTGGGAAACGTTTTCAAATGCATCTCAGTTTTCGTCCCCTGGTACTCGGGTTCACCATTCCAGACGCTTTACTAACACTCTCCCCACTTGGAGAGTCAGTGCCTTTAACCTCCTGTTTGGCACAGTTTGCAGTTTCTGCGCAAGATGAACAGCAACAGGGAGAACCAATGAGAGACTAGCTGTAGGTGTCTGCACAGGCAAATGGAACGCTCATTTCCCACCAGGAAGAGTAATTAACCAAAGGCTCAGCATGCCCGGCCGGAACCAGATTAGGGCCTGAAGCAATCCTGCGGTATTGCGGCCAGCTCACAAGAAAGCGAGTTGAAGAAAGGAGCTCAGAGGCACTGTAATTCACAAACATGCAGAGTTATGAATGACAGCTATCGTCCAAGAATGTATTGAAGTAAGTCTTCGAAGAGGACTTGAAAGCGCGGCAGAATTTCAGGAAAATGATTTCAGGGGGTAGACTAGAATTGCACTTAAAGCATAGGAAAAGAGGCAGAATGTCGACAATGATGCACTTGGACAAAAAGGGCGTATGCGTTTTTTCCTGAATATATTCATGAAAAAACGCATACGCACTTTTTGGCCAACCAAGCAAGCGTGTAAAGGAAATCTGCACTACAATGAAGTCTCACTGCCCCCCGGTCAAAAGGGCCATCTGAAAAACGTGTAAAATCCAGAAAGGCAGGACAGGTCATGGAGAACAGGGAGCCTTGTTATGCTGATGGGCGGGATGTAAATTGCCAACAGCCACTCTGGAGAAGTGTATGGTGTTTCCTGAAACACGTAGGAAACAAAGCAACACAGCCTATGGCACTTCCACTTATGGTCCTATAGCTTAGGGAAATTAAAATCAGAAACACACAGCCACCCCAAAGTTTGGGACGGCTCTGTTTACAAGAACCTCGTCTACGGTACAAGTTAATTATCCGAGAAAGCAAAAAATGGATAAAGAAATTGTGGTACGCACGTACAATGGAATATCACTCAGCAATGAAATCTACGTCATCAGGCCCGTAGCGGCATAATGAGTGCATTCAGGTATGATGATTCTACGAGAAATAAGTCACACAGAAAAAGAAACATCATAAGATATCACTAATACACGGAATGTAAACTTGGCTACACATGAACTGAATTACAAAACAAAACAAGGTCTCAAATTTAGAAACCCAACTTATGCTTGCTTATGGGGAAACGTGAGCTGGGGTGCTGCATAAAACCAGAGATTGAAATTAGCACAGATACCGTTCCATAAGCCAAATATATAAAAGACCAAACCTACTCCTTGCTCAACGAAATGGACTCAACACCCCATATTCAACGCCTGGGAATATACCTGTCAAGCAAGAATCTTAAAACCCATGGATTTATATGTCTCCATAAGGAAATCAAGCATGTGTACAGCGGCCTAAACGCAGCAGTGAAAATCCGATAAATCCCATTACCAAAATAAATTTCAAAAACAAAACAAAATGACAGTGAAATAGAGAGCAATTCTTAAATAATTCATTCAGGGCTTGTGATGCAACCTGGTTTACCATATCTACACCCAGAGCTGGGTGAGTATAAGGCCGGACACTTCGGGCTGATAGCATTGGTGAGGTTCGGTGAGCAAACACAGACCCTTTGAAGTCATACTGCATGGTACCCATTCCATAGGTCCCAACTCTCCAGGTATAAGGGATTCTTCCTTCAGCTAAAACATGCATGGGAAACCCAGAGTATGGTCCACCGTGTGATTGGTAAACGTTTTCAAATGCATCTCAGTTTTCGTCCCCTGGTACTCGGGTTCACCATTCCAGACGCTTTACTAACACTCTCCCCACTTGGAGAGTCAGTGCCTTTAACCTCCTATTTGACACAGTTTGCAAATTCTGCGCAAGATGAACAGGAATTGGGAGAACCAATGAGAGACTAGCTGTAGGTGTCGGCACGGGCAAATGTAACGCTCATTTCCCACAGGAAGAGGAATTAACCAAAGCCTCCGCATGCCGTTCCGGAAGCAGACTGGGGCCTGAAGCAATCCTGCGGGTTTGCGGCCAGCTCACAAGGAAGCGAGTTGAAGAAAGGAGCTCAGGGTCACTGTAATTCACAAATCTGCAGAGTTATAAATGACAGCTATCGTCCAAAAATATATTGAAGGAAGGCTCCGAAGAGGCTTGTAAGTGGGGCAGTTGCAGGACCCAGGACTGCCAAAAAGGGCATATGCGTTTTTTCCTGAATATATTCAGGAAAAAACGCATATGCCCTTTTTGGCCAACCAAGCAAGCATGTTAAAGAAATCTGCACTACAATGAAGTCTCACTGACCCCGGATCAAAAGGGCCATTTGAAAAATGTGTAAAATCCAGAAAAGCAGCACAGGCCCTGGAGAACAGGGAGCCTTGTTATGCTGATGGGCGGGATGCAAATTGCCAACAGCCACTCTGGAGAAGTGTATGGTGTTTTCTGAAACACGTAGAAAACAAAGCAACACAGCCTATGGCACTTCCACTTATGGTCCTATAGCTTAGGGAAATTAAAATCAAAAACACACAGCCACTCCAAATTTCGGACAGCTCTGTTTACAAGAACCTCGTCTATGGTACAAGCTAAATATCTCAGAAAGCGAAAAATGGATAAAAAAGTTGTGGTACGTACGTACAATGGTATATCATTCAGCAATGAAATCTATGTCATCAGGCCCGTAGCGGCATAATGAGTGGATTCAGGTACGATGATTCTACATGAAATAAGTCACACAGAAAAAGAAACATCATAAGATATCACTAATACACGGAATGTAAACTTGGCTACACATGAAGTGAATTACAAAACACAATAGGGTCTCACATTTAGAAAACCAAATTACGTTTGCTTATGGGGAAAGGTGAGTTGAGGTGCTGCATAAATCCAGAGAATGAAATTAGCACAGATACCGTTCCATAAGCCATATATGTAATATACATGATCTACTCCTTGCTCAACGAAATGGACTCAACATCACATATTCAACCCCAAGAATATACGTGACTAGAACGAGTCTTAAAACCTATGTATTTATATGTCTCCATAAGGGAATCCAGTGTGTGTACATCGGCATAAACGCAGCATTGAAAATCAGCTAAATCCCATTATACAAATAAATTTTAAAAACTATCACAAAGACTGTGAAATAGAGAGCAATTCTTAAATAATTCATTCATGGCTTGTGATGAGACCTGGGTTTACCACATCCACACCCACAGCTGGGTTAGACATAAGGCTGGACACTTGGGGCTGATAGGATTGGTGAGGTTCGGTCAGCAAATGCAGACCATTAGAAGTAATACTGCATGGTACCTATTCCAAGGTTCCCAGCTTTCCCGGTTTAAGGGATTCGTCCTTCAGCTCAAACATGCATGGGGAATGCCGAGTATGGTCCACCGTGTGATCAGAAAACGTTTTTAAATGCATCTCTGTTTTCGTCCCCTGGTCCTCGGGTTCACCATTCAAGACACTTTACTAACACTCTCCCCACTTGGAGAGTCAGTGCCTTTAACCTCCTGTTTGGTACAGTTTGCAATTTCTGCGAAAGATGAACAGGAATAGGGAGAACCAATGAGAGACTAGCTGTGGGTTTGTGGACAGGCACATTTAACTCTCATTTCCCTCCAGGAAGAGGAACTAACCACAGGCTCAGCGTTCCATGCCGGAACCAGATTAAGGCCTGAAGCAATCCTGCGGTTTTGCGGCCAATTCACAAGAAAGCGAGTTGAAGTAAGAGGCTCAGGGGCACTGTAATTCACAAACCTGCAGAGTTATAAATGACAGCTATCGTCCAAAAATATATTCAAGTAAGGCTGCAAAGAGGACTTGAAAACGGGGCAGAATTGCCGGAATGCGATTTCAGGAGGTAGACGGGAATTGCTCTGAAAGCATAGGAAAAGAGGCAAAACCTCGACAATGATGCACTTGACCAAAAAGTGCATATGCGTTTTTTTCCAGGGCCCTCATTTACGAGGGTAGGAGGCTCTCAGCATGCTCCAGGGGCCAACAGAGGCCCCACGTTGCCAAGGTGACGTGACCCAGCCAGCCACGTGTGACCTCACATCAGAGGGCCCACCTCACAGAAGGGTAAGGAACCCAGCCAGGATCAGACTCTCACCAGAGGGCCCACATCACCAAGGGGATGGGAACCAGGCAGGAGTGTCCTCACACCCGTGGGGCCACATCATCGAAAGTTGAGGTACCCAGCACATGTAGCCTCAAACCAGAGGACCCACATCACCATGGGTCTCGGAGTGAGGCAGGCAGGATTAACCTCACAACACATGGCCCACTGTATAAAAAAGGTGAGGAATCCAGCAGTTGGAACTTCCCAGCAGGCGGCCCAGAGCACCGAGGGTATGAGATCCAGGCCACAGTGAACTCACAGCAGAGGGCCCTCATCGTGATACTGTAAGCAACCCAGCCCTTGTGACCTCAGAGCACAAGGCCCACATCCCCATGGGGAAGGGAACCAAGCAGGAGTGTCATCGCACCAGTGGGCACACATCAGAAAAGGTGGGGAGCACAGCAGTTAGGGCCTGATGCCAGAGAGCCCTCATCACTGAGGGGACGTAGCTCCCAGAAGGCTCCAACTGCTACCAGAGGCCCGATGTCACCAATGCGGGGTGTGCCAGCCAGGCAGGAGTGACCTCAGAGCAGAGGGCCAACTTCACAGAAGTGTGAGGAAACCAAAGATGATCAGACTCTCACCAGAGGGCCCACATCACCAAGGGAATGGGAACAGGGCAGGAGTGTCCTCACACCAGTGGGGCCACATCACCGAAATGTGAGGGACCCAGCACACGTGGCCTCAAACCAGAGGACACACATCAAAAAGGAGCTGGGAGTGAGGCAGGCAGGAGGAGCCTCAAAACAGCGGGACCATAGAATAAGAAAGGTGAGGAATCCCACAGTTGGAACCTCCCATCAGGCAGCCAGCAGCAGCGAGGCTATGGGATCCAGTCCTGACTGAACTCACAACAGAGGGCCCTCATCATGAAACTGTGAGCAACCCAGCCGTTAGGACCTCAGAGCAGAAGGCCCACATTTCCATGGGGTTGGGAACCTGTCAGAAGTGTACTCACACCACAGGGCACACATCAGAGAATTTTGGGAGCCCAGAAGTTAGGGCTTGACGCCAGAGGGCCCTCATTACCGAGGGGAGGAGACTCCAAGAAGGCACCAACTCCCAATTGAGGGCCCAGGTCACCAAGGTAACGTGTGACAGCCAGGCAGGAGTGAGCTCACAGCACAGGGCCTACCTCACAGAAGGGTGAGGAACAAAGCCAGGATAAGACTCTCACCAGAGGGCCCACATTACCAAGGGAATCAGAACCAGGCAGGAGTGTCCTCACGCCAGTGTGGCAATATCATAGAAAGGTGAGGAACCCAGCAAATGTGGCCTAAACCAGAGAACCCACATCTCCAAGGGGCTCGGAGTGAGGCAGGCAGGAGTAGCCTCACAACACAGGGCCCATAGAATAAAAAAGCTGAGGAATCCAGCAGTGGGAACCTCCCAACAGACGGCCCAGAGCACCCAGTCTATGCGATCCAGGCCTCAGTGAACTCACAGCAGAGGACCCATATCATGAAACTGTGAGCAACCCAGACGTTGGGACCTCAGAGCAGAAGGCCCACATCCTCATGGGGTTGGGAACATGGTAAGAGTGTCCTCGCACCACTTAGAACGTATCAGAAAATGTGGGTACCCAGCAGTTAGGGCCTGACACCAGAGGGCCCTCATCACCAAGGGGAGGAGGCTCACAGCAGGCTCCAACTGCCACAAAAGGGCCGACGTCGCCAAGGCGGGGTGTGCCAGCTGGGCAGGAGTGACCTCAGAGCAGAGGGCCCACCTCAAAGAAGTGTGAGGAACCCAACCAGGATCAGACTCTCACCAGAGGGCCCACATCCCCAAGGGGATGGGAACCAGGCAGGAGTGTCCTCACACCAGTGGGGCCACATCAGCGAAAGGTGAGGAACCCAGAACACGTGGCCTCAAAGCAGAGGACCCACATCACCAAGAGGCTCAGAGTGAGGCAGGCAGGAGTTGTCTCACAACACAGGGCCCATAGAATAAAAAAGGTGAGGAATCCAGCAGTTGGAAGCTCCAAGCAGGTGGCCCAGAGCACCGAGGCTATGGGATCAATGCCGGAGTGAACTCACAGCAGAGGGCCCACATCCTGACACTGTGAGCAACCCAGGCGTTGGGACTTCAGAGTAGAAGGCCCAAATCCCCATGGGGATGGGAACCTGGCAGGAGTGTCATCGCACCAGTGGGCACACATCAGAAAATGTGGGGATACCAGCAGTTAGGGCCTAACGCCAGACGGCCCTCATCACAGAGGGGAGGAGGCTCCCAGCATGCTCCAACTGCAACCAGAGGCCCCATGTGGCCAAGGCCATGTGTGCCAGCCAGGCAGGAGTGACCTCACAGCAGAGGGCCTTCCTCCCAGAAGTGTGAGGAATCCAGCCAGGATCAGACTCTCAGCAGAGGGCCCACATCACCAAGGGGATGGGAACCAGGCAGGAGTGTCCTCACACCAGTGGGGCCACATCAATAAAATGTGAGGAAACCGGCACATGTGGCCTCAAACCAGAGGACCTACATCACAAAGGGGCTGGGAGTGAGGCAGGCAGGATGAGCCTCACAACACAGGGTCCAAAGAATAAAAAAGATGAGGAATCCAGCAGTTGGAACCTCCCAGCAGGCAGTCCACAGCACAGAGGCTATGGGATCTAGGCCTGAGTTAACTAACACCAGAGAGCCAACATGAGGAAACTGTGAGTAACCCAGGCGTTGGGACCTCAGACCAGAAGACCCACATCCGCATGGGGATGGGAACCTTACAGGAGTGTCCTGGCATCACTGGACTCACATCAGAAAACGTGGGGAGCCCAGCAGTTAGAGCCTGACGCCAGAGGGCCCTCATCACCGAGGAGAGGAGGCTCCAGGCAGGCTCCAACTGCCACCAGAGGGCCAAAGTCACCAGGCAATGGGAGAAAGCCAGGCAGGAGTTACCTCACAGCAGAGGGCCTACCTCAAAGAAGGGTGAGGAACCCAGCCAGGATAAGACTCTCACCAGAGAGCCCACATCACCAAGGGGATCGGAAGAAGGCAGGAGTGTCCTCACACCAGTGTGGCCACATTATAGAAAGGTGAGGAACCCAGCACATGTGGCCTAAACCAGAGGACCCACATCTCCAAGGTGCTTAGAGTGAGGCAGGCAGGAGTAGCCTCACAACACAGGGCCCATAGAATAAAAAATGTGAGGAATCCCGCAGTTGGAACCTCCCAGCAGGCGGCCAGAAGCAGTGAGGCTATGGGATCTAGGCCTGACTGAACTCACAACAGAGGACCCTCATCATGAAACTGTGAGCAACCCAGACGATGGGACCTCAGAGCAGAAGGCCCACATTCCCATGGGGTTGGGAACCTGGCAGGAGTGTACTCGCACCACAGGGCGCACATCAGAAAATTTTGGGAGCCCAGGAGTTAGGGCCTGACGCCAGAGGGCCCTCATTACCCAGGGGCGGAGACTCCCAGCAGGCACCAACTCCCAACTGAGGGCCCACGTCGCCAAGGTAACGTGTGCCAACCAGGCAGGAGTGACCTCACCGCAGAGGGCCTACCTCACAGAAGGGTGAGGAAACCAGCCAGGATAAGACTCTCACCAGTTTGTCCACCTCACCAAGGGGATCAGAACCAGGCAGAAGGGTCCTCACGCCAGGGTGGCCACATCATAGAAAGGTGAGGAACCCAGAACGTGTGGCCTAAATCAGAGGACCCACATCTCCAAGGGGCTAGGAGTGAGGCAGGCAGGAGTAGCCTCACAACACAGAGCCCATAGAATAAAAAATGTGAGGAATCCAGCAGTTGGAACCTGCCAGCAGGCGGCCCACAGCATGGAGTCTATGGGATCCAGGTCACAGAGAACTCACAACAGAGGGCCCACATCATGAAACTGTGAGCAACTGAGCCGTTGGGACTTCAGAACAGAAGGCCCACATCCCCATAGGGATGGGAACCTGGCAGGAGTGTCCTCGCATCACTTAGCACGAATCAGAAAATGTGGGAACCCAGCAGTTAAGGCCTGAGGGCAGAGGGCCCTCATCACTGAGGGGAGGAGGCTCCCAGCAGGCTCCAATTGCCACCATAGGGCCGACGTCGCCAAGGAGGGGTGTGCCAGCCAGACAGGAATGACCTCAGAGCAGAGGGCCCACCTCAAAGAAGTGTGAAGAAACTCAACAAGGATCAGACTCTCACCAGAGGGCCAACATCACCAAGGGGATGGGAACCAGGCAGGAGTGTCCTCACACCAGTGGGGCCACATCAGCAACAGGTGAGGAGCCCAGCACATGTGACCTAAAACCAGAGGACCCACATCACCAAGTGGCTCAGAGTGAGGCAGGCAGGAGTTGTCTAACAACACAGGGCCCATAGAATAAAAAAGGTGAGGAATCCAGCAGTTTGAACCTCCCAGCAGGTGGCCCAGAGCACCCAGTCTATGGGATCCAGGCCACAGTGAACTCACAGCAGAGGGCCCACATCATGAAACTGTGAGCAACCCAGCCGGTGGGACCTCAGAGCAGAAGGCCCACATCACCATGGTGATGGGAACCTCGCAGGAGTGTCCTCGCACCACTTAGCATGTATCAGAAAATGTGGGAACCCAGCAGTTAGGGCCTGACGCCAGAGGGCCCTCATCACCAAGGGGAGGAGGCTCCCAGCAGGCTCCAACTGCCACCAGCCGGCCGACGTTGCCAAGGCAGTGTGTGCAAGCCAGGCAGGAGTGACCACAGAGCAGAGGGCCCACCTCACAGAAGTGTGAGGATCCCAACCAGGATCAGACTCTCACCAGAAGGTCCACATCACCAAGGGGATGGAAACCAGGCAGGAGTGCCCTCACACCAGTGGGGCCACATCAGCGAAAGATGAGGAACACAGCACATGTGGCCTCAAACAAGGGGACACACATCACGAAGGGGCTGGGACTGAGGCATGCAGGAGGAGACTCACAACAGAGGGCACATAGAATAAAAAAGGTGAGGAATCCAGGAGTTGGAAACTCCAGGCAGGCGGCCCAGAGCACCGACGCTATGGGATACAGGCCAGAGTGAACTCACAGCAAAGGGCCCACATCATGAAACTGTGAGCAACCCAGCCGTTGGGACCACAGAACAGAAGTCCCACATGCCCATGGGGATGGGAACCTGGCAGGAGTGTCCTCGCACCACTGGGCACACATCAGAAAATGTGTGGAGCCTAGCACTTAGGGCCTGACACCAGAGGGCCCTCATCACTGAGGGGAGGAGGCCCCAGCACGCTCCAACTGCCACCAGAGTGCCCACGTCACCAAGGCGATGTGTGCCAGCCAGGCACGATTGACCTCACAGCAGAGGGCCCACATCATGAAAGTGTGAGCAACCCAGCCGTTGGGACCTCAGAATAGAAGGCCCACAGCCCCATGTGGATGGGAACCTGGCAGGAGTGTCATCGCACCACTGGGCACACATCAGAAAATGTGGGGAGCCCAGCAGTTAGGCCCTGACGTCACTGGGCCCTCATCACCGAGGGGAGGAGGCTCCCAGCACGCTCCATCTGCAACCAGTGGGCCCATGTGGCCAAGGCGGGTTGTGCCAGTCAGGCAGGAGTGACCTCAGAGAAGAGGGCCCACCTCAAAGAAGTGTGAGGAACCCAGCCATGATCAGACTCTCACCAGAGGGCCCACATCACCAAGGGGATGGGAACCAGGCAGGAGTGTCCTCACACCAGTGGGGTCACATCATCAAAAGATGAGGAACCCAGCACATGTGGCCTCAAACCAGAGGACACACATCACCAAGGGGTTGGGAGTGAGGCAGGTGTCTGGACGGGCACATTTAACTATAATTTCCCACCAGGAAGAGGAATTAACCAAAGGGTCAGAGTGCCGTGCCGGACCCTGATTACGGCCTGAAGCAAACCTGTGGTTTTGTGGCCAGCTTACAAGGAAGCGAGTTAAGAAAGGAACTCAGGGGCACTGTCATTCACAAACCTGCAGTTATAAATGACAGCTATCGTCCAAAAATATATTGAAGTAAGGCAGCAAAGAAGACCTGAAAGTGGGGCAGAATTGCAGGAAACCAATTTCATGATGTAGACAGTAATTGCTTTTAAAGCATAGGAAAAGAGGCAGAACGTCTACAGTGATGCACTTGGCCAAGAAGGGCATATGCGTTTTATAGAGGGCCCTCATTAATGAGGGGAGGAGGCTCCCAGCACACACCAAAGGCCAACAGACGGCCCATGTCATCAAGGCGACGTGTGCCAGCCAGGCAGGAGAGACCTCATATCACAGGGTCTACCTCACAGAAGGGTGAGGTACCCAGCGAGGATCAGACTCTCACCAGAGGGCCCACATCACCAAGGGGATGGGAACCAGTCAGGAGTGTCCTCACACCAGTGGGGCCACATCATCCAAAGTTGAGGAACACAGCACATGTGACCTCAAACCAGAGGACACACATCACCAAGGGACTGGGAGTGAGGCAGGCAGGAGGAGCCTCAAAACAGAGGGCCCATAGAATAAAAAAGGTGAGGAATCGCGCAGTTGGATCCTCCCAGCAGGCGGCCAGGAGCAGCGAGGCTATGGGATCCAGGCCGGAATGAGCTCACACCAGAGGGCCCTCATCATTATACTGTGAGCAACCCAGCCGTTGGGACCTCAGAGCAGAAGGCCCACATCCACATGGGTATGGGAAACTGGCAGGAGTGCCATCACACCAGTGGGCACACATCAGAAAATATGGGTACCCAGCAGTTAGTGACTGACGCCACAGGGCCCTCATCACCGAGGGGAGGAGGCTCCCAGCAAGCTCCAACTGCCACCAGAGGGCCGACGTCACCAAGGCAACGGGAGCAAGCCAGGCAGGAGTGACCTCACAGCAGAGGGCCCACCTCCCAGAAGTGTGACGAAACCAGTCAGGATCAGACTCTCACCAGACGGCCCACATCACCAAGGGGATGGGAACCAGGCAGGAGTGTCCTCACACCAGTGGGTCCACATCACTAAAAGGTGAGTAAACCAGCACATGTGGCCTGAAACCACAGGACCCACATCACCAAAGGGCTGGGAGTAAGGCAGGCAGGAGGAGCCTCACAACACAGGGCCCAAAGAATAAAAAAGGTGAGGTATCCAGCAGTTGGAACCTCGCAGCAGGCGGCCCAGAGCACAGAGACTATGGGATCCTGGCCTGAGTGAACTAACACCAGAGAGCCTATATCATGGAACTGTGAGCAACCCAGACGTTGGAACCACAGAGCAGAAGGCCCACATCCCCATGGGGATGGGAAACTTACAGGAGTGTCCTGTTATCACTGGGCTCACATCAGATAACATGGGGAGCCCAGCAGTGATGGCCTCACGCCAGAGGGCCCTCATCACCGAGGGGAGGAGGCTCCCAGTAGGTTCCAACTGCCACCAGAGGGCCGATGTCACCAAGGCAATGGGAAGCCAGGCAGGAGTTACCTCACAGCAGAGGGCCCACCTCACAGAAGGGTGAGGAACCCAGCCAGGATCAGACTCTCACCAGAAGGCCCACATCACCATGGTGATGGGAACCTCGCAGGAGTGTCCTCGCACCACTTAGCATGTATCAGAAAATGTGGGAACCCAGCAGTTAGGGCCTGACGCCAGAGGGCCCTCATCACCAAGGGGAGGAGGCTCCCAGCAGGCTCCAACTGCCACCAGCCGGCCGACGTTGCCAAGGCAGTGTGTGCAAGCCAGGCAGGAGTGACCACAGAGCAGAGGGCCCACCTCACAGAAGTGTGAGGATCCCAACCAGGATCAGACTCTCACCAGAAGGTCCACATCACCAAGGGGATGGAAACCAGGCAGGAGTGCCCTCACACCAGTGGGGCCACATCAGCGAAAGATGAGGAACACAGCACATGTGGCCTCAAACAAGGGGACACACATCACGAAGGGGCTGGGACTGAGGCATGCAGGAGGAGACTCACAACAGAGGGCACATAGAATAAAAAAGGTGAGGAATCCAGGAGTTGGAAACTCCAGGCAGGCGGCCCAGAGCACCGACGCTATGGGATACAGGCCAGAGTGAACTCACAGCAAAGGGCCCACATCATGAAACTGTGAGCAACCCAGCCGTTGGGACCACAGAACAGAAGTCCCACATGCCCATGGGGATGGGAACCTGGCAGGAGTGTCCTCGCACCACTGGGCACACATCAGAAAATGTGTGGAGCCTAGCACTTAGGGCCTGACACCAGAGGGCCCTCATCACTGAGGGGAGGAGGCCCCAGCACGCTCCAACTGCCACCAGAGTGCCCACGTCACCAAGGCGATGTGTGCCAGCCAGGCACGATTGACCTCACAGCAGAGGGCCCACATCATGAAAGTGTGAGCAACCCAGCCGTTGGGACCTCAGAATAGAAGGCCCACAGCCCCATGTGGATGGGAACCTGGCAGGAGTGTCATCGCACCACTGGGCACACATCAGAAAATGTGGGGAGCCCAGCAGTTAGGCCCTGACGTCACTGGGCCCTCATCACCGAGGGGAGGAGGCTCCCAGCACGCTCCATCTGCAACCAGTGGGCCCATGTGGCCAAGGCGGGTTGTGCCAGTCAGGCAGGAGTGACCTCAGAGAAGAGGGCCCACCTCAAAGAAGTGTGAGGAACCCAGCCATGATCAGACTCTCACCAGAGGGCCCACATCACCAAGGGGATGGGAACCAGGCAGGAGTGTCCTCACACCAGTGGGGTCACATCATCAAAAGATGAGGAACCCAGCACATGTGGCCTCAAACCAGAGGACACACATCACCAAGGGGTTGGGAGTGAGGCAGGTGTCTGGACGGGCACATTTAACTATAATTTCCCACCAGGAAGAGGAATTAACCAAAGGGTCAGAGTGCCGTGCCGGACCCTGATTACGGCCTGAAGCAAACCTGTGGTTTTGTGGCCAGCTTACAAGGAAGCGAGTTAAGAAAGGAACTCAGGGGCACTGTCATTCACAAACCTGCAGTTATAAATGACAGCTATCGTCCAAAAATATATTGAAGTAAGGCAGCGAAGAAGACCTGAAAGTGGGGCAGAATTGCAGGAAACCAATTTCATGATGTAGACAGTAATTGCTTTTAAAGCATAGGAAAAGAGGCAGAACGTCTACAGTGATGCACTTGGCCAAGAAGGGCATATGCGTTTTATAGAGGGCCCTCATTAATGAGGGGAGGAGGCTCCCAGCACACACCAAAGGCCAACAGACGGCCCATGTCATCAAGGCGACGTGTGCCAGCCAGGCAGGAGAGACCTCATATCACAGGGTCTACCTCACAGAAGGGTGAGGTACCCAGCGAGGATCAGACTCTCACCAGAGGGCCCACATCACCAAGGGGATGGGAACCAGTCAGGAGTGTCCTCACACCAGTGGGGCCACATCATCCAAAGTTGAGGAACACAGCACATGTGACCTCAAACCAGAGGACACACATCACCAAGGGACTGGGAGTGAGGCAGGCAGGAGGAGCCTCAAAACAGAGGGCCCATAGAATAAAAAAGGTGAGGAATCGCGCAGTTGGATCCTCCCAGCAGGCGGCCAGGAGCAGCGAGGCTATGGGATCCAGGCCGGAATGAGCTCACACCAGAGGGCCCTCATCATTATACTGTGAGCAACCCAGCCGTTGGGACCTCAGAGCAGAAGGCCCACATCCACATGGGTATGGGAAACTGGCAGGAGTGCCATCACACCAGTGGGCACACATCAGAAAATATGGGTACCCAGCAGTTAGTGACTGACGCCACAGGGCCCTCATCACCGAGGGGAGGAGGCTCCCAGCAAGCTCCAACTGCCACCAGAGGGCCGACGTCACCAAGGCAACGGGAGCAAGCCAGGCAGGAGTGACCTCACAGCAGAGGGCCCACCTCCCAGAAGTGTGACGAAACCAGTCAGGATCAGACTCTCACCAGACGGCCCACATCACCAAGGGGATGGGAACCAGGCAGGAGTGTCCTCACACCAGTGGGTCCACATCACTAAAAGGTGAGTAAACCAGCACATGTGGCCTGAAACCACAGGACCCACATCACCAAAGGGCTGGGAGTAAGGCAGGCAGGAGGAGCCTCACAACACAGGGCCCAAAGAATAAAAAAGGTGAGGTATCCAGCAGTTGGAACCTCGCAGCAGGCGGCCCAGAGCACAGAGACTATGGGATCCTGGCCTGAGTGAACTAACACCAGAGAGCCTATATCATGGAACTGTGAGCAACCCAGACGTTGGAACCACAGAGCAGAAGGCCCACATCCCCATGGGGATGGGAAACTTACAGGAGTGTCCTGTTATCACTGGGCTCACATCAGATAACATGGGGAGCCCAGCAGTGATGGCCTCACGCCAGAGGGCCCTCATCACCGAGGGGAGGAGGCTCCCAGTAGGTTCCAACTGCCACCAGAGGGCCGATGTCACCAAGGCAATGGGAAGCCAGGCAGGAGTTACCTCACAGCAGAGGGCCCACCTCACAGAAGGGTGAGGAACCCAGCCAGGATCAGACTCTCACCAGAGGGCTCATATCACCAAGGGGATGGGAACCAGGCACAAGTATCCTCACACCAGTGGGGCCACATCATCGAAAGGTGAGGGACCCAGCACACGTGGCCTCTAATCAGAGGACACACATAAACAAGGGGCTGGGAATGAGGCAGGCAGGAGGAGCCTCAAAAGAGAGGGCCCATAGAATAAAAAAGGTGAGGAATCCCGCAGTTGGAACCTCCCAGCAGGCGGCCTGGAGTAGCGAGGCTATGGGATCCAGGGTGAGTGAACTCACACCAGAGGGCCCTCATCATGAAACTGTGAGAAATCCAGACGTTGGGACCTCACAGCAGAAGGCCCACATTCCCATGGGCTTGGGAACCTGACAGGAGTGTACTCGCACCACAGGGCGCACATCAGAAAATTTTGAGAGCCCAGGAGTTAGGGCCTGACGCCAGAGAGCCCTCATTACCGAGGGAAGGAGACTCCCAGCAGGCACCAACACACAATTGAGGGCCCACGTCGCCAAGATGACGTGTGCCAGTCAGGCAGGAGTGACATCACAGCACAGGGCCTACCTAACAGAAGGGTGAGGAAACCAACCAGGATAAGACTCTCGCCAGAGGGCCCACATCACCAAGGGGATCGGAACCACGCAGGAGTGTCCTAACACCAATGTGGCCACATCATAGAAAGGTGAGGAACCCAACACATGTGGCCTCAAAGCAGAGGACCCACATCTCCAAGGGACTCGGAGTGAGGTAGGCAGGAGTAGCCTTACAACACAGGGCCCATAGAATAAAAAGGTGAGGAATCCAGTAATTGGAAGCTCCCAGCAGGCGGCCCAGGGCACCCAGTCTATGAGATCTAGGCCGCAGTGAACTCACAGCAGAGGGCCCACATCATGATACTGTGAGCAACCCAGCCATTGGGACCTCAGAGCAGAAGGCCCACATCCCCATGGGGATGGGAAACTGGCAGGAGTGTCATCGCACCAGTGGGCGCACATCAGAAAATGTGGGGAGCCCAGCAGTTAGGGCCTGATGCCAGAGGGCCCTCATCACCGAGGGGAGGAGGCTCCCATCCCGCTCCAACTGCAACCAGAGGGCCCACTTGGCCAAGGCGACGTGTGCCATCCAGGCACGAGTGACCTCACAGCAGAGAGCCCACCTCCCAGAAGTGTGAGGTATCCAGCCAGGATCAGACTCTCACCAGAGGGCCCACATCACCAAGGGGATGGGAACCAGGCAGGAGTGTCCTCACACCAGTGGGGCCACATCAATAAAAGGTGAGGAAACCGGCACATGTAGCCTCAAACCACAGGACCTACATCACCAATGGGGGGAGTGAGGAAGGCAGGAGGAGCCTCACAACACAGGGCACAAAGAATAAAAAAGGTGAGGAATCCAGCAGTTGGAACCTCGCAGCAGGCGGCCCAGAACACAGGGGCTATGGGATCTAGGCCTGAGTGAACTAACATCACAGAGCCAACACCATGAAACTGTAAGGAACCCAGGCGTTGGGACCTCAGAGCAGAAGGCCCACATCCCAATGGGGATGGGAACCTGGCAGGAGTGTCCTGGCATCACTGGGCTCACATCAGAAAACGTGAGGAGCACAGCAGTTAGAACCTGACGCCAGAGGGCACTCATCACTGAGGAGAGGAGGCTCCCAGCAGGCTCCAACTGCCACCAGAGGGCCTACGTCTCCAAGGCAATGGGAGCAAGCCAGGCAGGATTTACCTAAGAGCAGAGGGCCCACCACACAGAAGGGTGAGGAACGCAGCCAGTGTCAGACTCTCACCAGAGGGCCCACAACACCAAGGGGATGGGAACCAGGCAGGAGTTTCCTCACACCATTGGGGCCACATCATTGAAAGGTGAGGAACCCAGCACATGTGGTCTCGAACCAGAGGACACACATCACCAAGGGGCTGCGAATGAGGCAGGTGTCTGGACGGGCACATTTAACTCTCATTTCCCACCAGGAAGAGGAATTAACCAAACGCTGAGCATGCCGTGCCGGAACCAGATTACAGCCTGAAGCAAACCTGCGGTTTTGTGGCCAGCTCACAAGGAAGCGAGTTAAGAAAGGAAATCAGGGGCACTGTAATTCTCAAACCTGCAGAGTTATAAATGACAGCTATTGTCAAAAATATATTGAAGTAAGGCTGCAAAGAGGACTTGAAAACGAGGCAGAATTGCAGGAATCAGATTTCAGGAGGTAGATTTGAATTGCATTTAAAGCATATGAAAAGCAGCAGATCTTTGACAGTGATGCACTTGGACAAAAAGTGCATATACATTTTTTCCTGAATACATTCAGGAAAAAACGCATATGCTCTTTTTTGTCAACCAAGCACTCGAGCAATGGAAATCTGCACTACAATGAAGTCTCTTTTCCCATTCGTCAAAATGGCCATCTGAAAAAAGTGTAAAAACAAGAAACACAGGACAGGCCATGGAGAACAGGGAGCCTTGTTATGCTGATGGGTGGGATGTCAATTGCCAACAGACACTCTGGAGATGTTTATGATGTATCCTGAAACATCTAAAAAACAAAGCTACAGAGCCTAGGTCACTTCCACTTATGGCCCTATAGCTTAGGAATATTAAAATCAACAAGACACAGCCAACACAAAATTTAGGGCTGCTGTGTTTACAAGAACCTTGAGTCCTGTGCACATTAAATATCCCAGAAAGAAAAAAATGGATAAAGAAGTTGTGCGACTTATGTACAACGGAATATCACTCAGCAATGAGATCAATGTCATCAGGCCTGTAGCAGCAAATTGAGTGGATTTAAGCACGATGATTCTAAGAGAAATATGTCACACAGAGAAAGATAGTTATCATAAGATATCACTAATAGAGGGAGTGTAAACTTGGCTCCACATGAACTGGATTACAAAACCGAACAGAGTCTCACATTTAGATAAAAAACTTATGCTTGCTTAAGGGGAAAGTTGAGTTGGGGTGCTGTATAAAACCAGAGATTGAAATTAGCACAGATACCTTTCCATAAGCCAAAAATGTAATAGACAAGACCTACTCCTTGCTCAACGAAATAGACTCATCCATGGTGTTTCACCTCACACTGGTTAGAATGGGCATCATCAGAAAATCTACAAACAACAAATGCTGGAAAGGGTGTGGAGATATGGAACCCTCTTCCAGTATTGTTGGGAATGTAAATTGATACAGTCACTGTGGAGAACATTATGGAGTTTCTTATAAAACTAACAATAGAATTACCATATGATACAGCAATCCCACTACTGGTCATATACCCAGACAAAACCATAAATTAAAAAACAACATTCAGCGCAATGTTCATTGCATCACTATTTACAATATCCAGGTAATGGAAGCAACCTAAATGCCCACAGACAGACGAATGCATAAAGATGTGGTACATATATAAAATGGAATATTACTAAGCCATAAAAAGGAATGAAATTGGGTCACCTGTAGAGACGTTGATGAATCTAGAGACTGTCATACACAGTGAAGTAAGTCAGAAAGAGAAAAACAAAACAAATCTTGTATATTAATGCATATATGTGGAACCTAGAAAAATTGTACAGATGAACCGTTTTGCAAGGCAGAAATAGAGCAACAGATGTAGACAACGAACGTATGGACACCAAGGGGGGAAAGCTGTTGGGGGGATGGTGGTGGGAGGTGTTGAGAGATTGGGATTGGCATGTATACATTTATATGTATAAAAGAGATAACCAAAAAGAACCTGCTGTATAAAAAATAAAATAAAATTCAAAATTAAAAAAAATAAAATTAAAAAAAGTAAAACAGAAAAAATATTCTTCCCTTCACATACATGTATTTATATGAATAAATTATTTCCATGCTTATATCTGTAAATACAGAGGAGAAGAATAAAATCTACCTTGAACCAAAAACGAAAAAAAGAAAAAGAAAAACAGAACCCACCAGTTACACAGAGGAAAACCCTATCAGGTCACTTGCTCCAGTTGTAAACAATTCTGAAGTTGGTCAGTGGTGGGGAATCATCTCCCATTCAGCCAGCAGGCCCCACGCAACAAGCGTCCTCATTGCAAAGCTGGGGGACCATGCCGAGGCATCTGTGAGTAAACGTGGGCCGAGCCCCAGGCCAGCTGCTGCTGAAATGTTCCCACCCTTCCCAGGTAAAACACCTGAATATGTACAAGGACTTGAAAGCCTAGAGGAAGGGCCATGGAGCCACACGAGCGACAGCATGCCGGCCGACTTGGTGCCTGCAGGCCAGCCAGGATGGTCCTGGCCCTGGGTGCTCTTCTGGAAGCTTTCCATTTCCCTGCCTGAGATACCCCTCCTGTCCTGGCCCCCACTGCTTTCTTCCTTCCTCACCTCTCCCCAGGAAGAAATTCCAGCGGCAGGTATGGGTGACACATCCTCTTCCTTAGCAGGTGGCATCTTGGCAACTGCTGCAGAAAGTCCAGCAGAGCCCCACTCACACTGGACCACCCACAAAGCCGTGGCCTCTCACTCCCTCCCACCAGTCCAGCCCCGAGACTGTTGACAGGGCAGAGAAAATGGCGTCAGGCACAGCTGCAGGGGCTCTTGCTGCCTGGAGCGGTGTTTATATCGATCTCAACCCAGGCACACCTGGGGAGGTCTGGCCGGCACGGTCAGGCTGCCCAGGTCAGCCAATCATCACCCCTCAGGGTCTCACAGTTGCAGAAAATGGAACTTGCTGAATCGGCCAGGTCCAAGGAACAGGTGTGGGCTCTTGAGAGTCAGGATAGACAAGGGGCTGTAGTTCTGGCTTGTTTTCTAATCATTTTATCTGGCCCATGAGTGGGAGACAACTTCAAGAAAACCCTCTGCTAATGAGAGGAACCCAGGAGTCAGGGAGAGGAGGGGAGGGTGGTGGGTGGAGACAGAGGCCTGGTGCCCCGGGTGCAGTGGAAGTCTCTGGAAGACCAGGTGGAGGGAGGCCGCACAGAGTGATCCCCAAGATCACAGACCTTTTGGAGCTGCTGTTTGTTAGTACAAGTACTGCTCTGAGGTGCTCTGTGTCAGATCTGAGCGACAGGTGAGCTGGGAGTGCTTTGCAATGTGCGCTATGTGCACGGTTCCTGTTTGCACAGACTTGCCACGGAACATGCAAGGGTAGCTCTGTATCCTGGGAGGGACGTGACAACGAGAGCCCCATGGGCTGCAGGTGACCTGCCCAGGGAACACCATATCCTGGGAGGGGCCTGAACACGAGGGCCCTGTGGGCTGGGGTGGGGGTGGGGTACCTGCCTGGGTGAGCTCCATATCCTGGGATTGGCCTGACTTTGAGAGCCCCATGGGCTGCAGCAGTCAAGGTAACGGATGTCAGGAGAGTCAGTGAAGCCACCGAGGATATACCTCCAGTAGTTCCTAAATCCTATACCCTGCTGGTTATTCTACCAACGACCAGGACTTGGTATTCTGTATTAGTCTTCAATGATGCCTTCTTTTACACTTTTTTCACATGGCCCTTTTGACCGGGGGGCAGTGAGACTTCATTGTAGTGCAGATTTCCTTTAAACGCTTGCATGGTTGGCCAAAAAGTGCGTATGCGTTTTTTCCTGAATATATTCAGGAAAAAACCAATATGCTCTTTTTGGCCAAGTGCATCATTGTCGACATTCTGCCTCTTTTCCTATGCTTTAAGTGCAATTCCAGTCTACCCCCTGAAATCGTTTTCCTGAAATTCTGCACCGCTTTAAAGCCCTCTTCACAGACTTACTTGAATATATTTTGGACGATAGCTATCATTCATAACTCTGCAGGTTTGTGGATTACAGTGCCCTTGAGCTCTTTTCTTCAAATCGCTTACTTGTGAGCTGACCGCAAAACCGCAGGATTGCTTCAGGCCCTAATCTGTTTCCAGCAGGGCACGCTGAGCCTTTGGTTAATTCCTCTTCCTGGTGGGAAATAAGCGTTCCATTTGTCCGTGCAGACACCTACAGCTAGTCTCTCATTGGATCTCCAAATTCCTGTTCATCTTGCACAGAAATTGCAAAGTGTGCCAAACAGGAGGTTAAAGGCACTGACTCTCCAAGTGGGGAGAGTGTTAGTAAAGCGTCTGGAATGGTGAACCCGAGTACCAGGGGACGAAAACTGAGATGCATTTGAAAACGTTTCCCAATGACATGGTGGAACGTACTCTGGGTTTCCCATGCATGTTTTAGCTGAAGGAAGAATCCCTTAAACCTGGAGAGTTCGGACCCATGGAATGGGTACCATGCAGTATGACTTCAAAGGGTCTGCATTTGCTCATCGAACCTCACCAATGCCATCAGCCCGAAGTGTCCAGCCTTATGTCTCAACCTAACCCTTACCCGTACCCTTACCCTTATCCGTCCCCTAATCATACGCTAACACTAACCCGTATCCTAACACGTACGCTCATCTTAAACCGTTGTCTTACCCTAACCTGTACCCTAAACCATCCCCGTCCCCAAACCCTAACAAACCCTAACCCTAACTCTTACCCAAAGCCTTACCCTAAACCATCTGCTAATCATAAGACGTATGCTAACACTAACCTGTACCCTAACATGTACTCTCACCCTAAACCGTGGTCGTACCCTAAGCTGTACCCTAAACCGTCCCCATCCAGTAACCCTAAAACTAAACCTAACCCTAACGATAACCCTTACCCGAAACCTTACCCTAACCCGTCCCCTAATCCTAACCCGTACGCTAACACTAAACCATACCCTAACACGTACGCTCACCCTAAACCGTTTTTGTACCCTAACCTGTACCCTAAACCATCCGTGTCCCAGTCCCCTAACCCAAACCCTAACCCTAATCCTTACCCGAAGCCTTACTCTAACCCTTCCTTTAATCCTAACCCGTACGCTAACACTAACCCATACCCTAAAACGTACGCTCACCCTAAACCGTTGTCGTACCCTAACCTGTAACCTAAACCGTCCCCGTCCCCTAACCCTAACCCTAACCTTAACCCTTACCCGAAGCCTTACACTAACCCGTCCCCTAATCCTAACCCGTGCGCTAACACTAACCCGTACCCTAAATGTACGCTCACCCTAAACCATTGGCGAATCCTAACCTGTACTCTAAACCGTCCCCGTCCCCGTCCCCTAATCCTAACCCTGACCCTTACTCAAAGCCTTAGCCTAACACGTCCCCTAATCCTAACCCGTACGCTAACACTAACCCATACCCTAACACTTACGCTCACCCTAAACCGTTGTCGTACCCTAACCGGAACCCTAACCCTAACCCTAACTCTAACCCTAACCCTTACCCGAAGCCTTACCCTAACCCGTCCCCTAATCCTAACCCGTACGCTAACACTAATCCATACCCTAACACGTATGCTCACCCTAATCCTTTGTCATACCCTAACCTGTACCCTAAACCGTCCCCGTCCCCGTCCCCGTCCCTTAACCCTAACCGTAACCCTAACTCTTACCCGAAGACTTACCCTCACACGTCCCCTAATGCTAACCCGTACGCTAACACTAAACCGTACCCTAACAAGTACGCTCACCCTAAACCGTTGTCGTACCCTAACCTGTACCCTAAACTGCCCCCATCCCCTAACCCTAACCCTAACCCTAACACTAACCCTAACCCTTACCCGAAGCCTTACCCTCACCCGTCCCCTAATCCTAACCCGTACGCTAACACTAACCCGTACCCTAACACGGACGCTCAACCTAAATCGTTGTCGTACCCTAACCTGTACCCTAAACCGTCCCCGTCCCCGTCCCCTAAAGCTAACCCTAACCCTAACCCTAACTCTTACCCGAAGCCTTACCATCACCCGTCACCTAATCCTAAACCGTACGCTAACACTAACCCATACCCTAACTCGTACGCTCACCCTAAACCGTTGTCGTACCCTAACCTGTACCCTAAACCGTCCCCGTCCCCGTCCCCTAACCCTAACCCTAACCCTAACCCTAACCCTTACCCGAAGCCATACCCTCACCCGTCTCCTAATCCTACCCCGTACGCTAACACTAACCCGTACCCTAACACGTACTCTCACCCTAAACCATGTCGTACCCTAAACTGTACCCTAAACCGTCCCCGTCCCCTAACCCTAACCCTAACCCTAATCCTAACCCTAACACTTACCCGAAGCCTTCCACTCACCTGTCACCTAATCGTAACCCGTACGCTAACACTAACCCGTACCCTAACACGTACGCTCACCCTAAACCGTTGTGGTACCCTAACCTGTACCCTAAATCGTCCCCGTCCCCGTCCCCGTCCCCGTCCCCTAACCCTACACCTAACACTTACCCGAAGCCTTACCCCCGCAACCCGTACCCGAACCCGTCCTGTCCCTGTCCCCTAACCCTAACCCTAACCCTAACCCTAACCCCGAAGCCTTACCCTCACCCGTCTCCTAATCCTACCCCGTACGCTAACACTAATCCGTACCCTAACACATACGCTCACCCTAAACCGTTGTTGTACCCTAACCTGTACCCTAAACCGTCCCCGTCCCCTAACCCTAACCCTAACCCTAACCATAACCCTTACCCGAAGCCATACCCTCATCCGTCCCCTAATCCTAACACGTACGTTAACACTAACACGTACCCTAACATGTACGCTCACCCTAAAGCTTTGTCGTACCCTAACCTGTACCCTAAACCGTCCCCTTCCCCGTCCCCTAACCCTAAACCTAACCCTAACCCTAACCCTTACCCGAAGCCTTACCCTCACCCATCCCCTAATCCTAACCGTACGGTAACACTAACCCGTATCCTAACACGTACGCTCACCCTAAACCGTGTCGTACCCTAACCTGTACCCTAAACCGTCCCCGTCCCCTAACCCTAACACTAACCCTAACCGTTACCCGAAGCCTTACCCTCACCCGTCCCCTAATCCTAACCCTTACGCTAACACTAACCCGTACCCTAACACGTACGCTCACACTAAACCGTTGTTCTACACTAACCTGTACCCTAAACCGTCCCCTAACCCTAACCCTAACCCTAACCCTAAACCTAAACCTTACCTGAAGCCTTACCCTCACACGTCCCCTAATCCTAACCCGTACGCTAACACTAACCCGAACCCTAACACATACGCTCACCCTAAACCGTTGTCGTACGCTAACCTGTACCCTAAACCGTCCCAGTCCCCGTCCACTAACCCTAACCCTAACCCTAACCCTAACCCTTACCCGAAGCCTTACCCTCACCCGTCCCCTAATCCTAACACGTACGCTAACACTAACCCGTACCCTAACACGTACGCTCACCCTAAACCGTTGTCGTACCCTAACCTGTACCCTAAACCGTCCCCGTCCCCTAACCCTAACCCTAACCCTAACCCTAACCCTTACCCGAAGCCTTACCCTCACCCGTCCCCTAATCCTAACCCGTACGCTAACACTAACCCGTACCCTAACACGTACACTCACCCTAAACCGTTGTCGTACCCTAACCTGTACCCTAAACCGTCCCCGTCCCCGTCCCTCTCCCCTAACCCTAACCCTAACCCTAACCCTTACCCGAAGCCTTACCCTCACCCGTCCCCTAATCCTAACCCGTACGCTAACACTAACCCGTACCCTAACACGTACGCTCACCCTAAACCATTGTCGTACCCTAACCTGTACCCTAAACCGTCCCCGTCCCCGTCCCCTAACCCTAACCCTAACCCTAACCCTTACCCGAAGCCTTACCCTCACCCGTCCCCTAATCCTAACCCGTACGCTAACACTAACCCATACCCTAACACGTACGCTCACCCTAAACCGTTGTCGTACCCTAACCTGTACCCTAAACTGTCCCCGTCCCCTAACCCTAACCCTAACCCTAACCCTAACCCTAACCCTTACCCGAAGCCTTACCCTCACCCGTCCCCTAATCCTAACCCGTACGCTAACACTAACCCGTACCCTAACACGTACGCTCACCCTAAACCGTTGTCGTACCCTAACCTGTACCCTAAACCGTCCCCGTCCCCTTCCCCTAACCCTAACCCTAACCCTAACCCTAACCCTTACCTGAAGCCTTACCCTCACCCGTCCCCTAATCCTAACCCGTACGCTAACACTAACCCGTACCCTAACACGTACGCTCACCCTAAACCGTTGTCGTACCCTAACCTGTACCCTAAACCGTCCCCGTCCACTAACCCTAACCCTAACCCTAACCCTAAACCTTACCCGAAGCCTTACACTCACACGTCCCCTAATCCTAACCCGTACGCTAACACTAACCCATACCCTAACATGTACGCTCACACTAAGCCGTTGTCGTACCTTAAACTGTACCCTAAACCGTCCCCGTACCCGTCCCCTAACCCTGGCCCTAACCCTATCCCTAACCCTTACCCGAAGCCTTACCCTCACCCGTCCCCTAATCCTAAACCGTACGCTAACACTAACCCGTACCCTAACACGTATGCTCACCCTAAACTGTTGTCGTACCCTAGCCTGTACCCAAAACTGTCCCCGTCCCCGTCTCCTAACCCTAACCCTAACCCTAACCCTTACCCGAAGCCTTACCCTCACCCGTCCCTTAATCCTAACCGGTACACTAACACTAACCCGTACCCTAACACATACGCTCACCCTAAACCGTTGTCGTACCCTAACCTGTACCCTAAACCGTCCCCGTCCCCTAACCCTAACCCTAACCCTAACCCTAAACCTTACCCGAGCCTTACCCTCACCCGTCCCTAATCCTAACCCGTACGCTAACACTAACACGTACCCTAACACGTACGCTCACCCTAAACAATTGTCGTACACTAACCTGTACCCTAAACCGTCCCCGTCCCCTAACCCTAACCCTTACCCTAACCCTAAACCTAACCCTTACCCGAAGCCTTACACTCACCCGTCCCCTAATCCTTACCCGTACGCTAACAAGGACCCGTACCCTAACACGTATGCTCACCCTAAACCGTTGTCGTACCCTAACCTGTACCCTAAACCGTCCCTGTCCCCTAACCCTAACCGTAACCCTAAACCTTAAACGAAGACTTACCCTCACATGTCCCCTAATCCTAACCCGTACGCTAACACTAAACCATACCCTAACAAGTACGCTCACCCTAAACCGTTGTTGTACCCTAACCTGTACCCTAAACCGTCCCAGTACCCTAACCCTAACCCTAACCCTAACACTAACCCTAACCCTTACCCGAAGCCTTACCCTCACCCGTCCCCTAAACCTAACCCGTACTCTAACACTAACCTGTACCCTAACTCATACGCTCATCCTAAACCGTTGTCGTACGCTAACCCGTACCCTAAACCGTCCCCGTCCCCGTCCGCTAACCCTAACCCTAACCCTAACCCTAACCCTTACCCGAAGCGTTACCCTCACCCGTCCCCTAATCCTAACCCGTACGCTAACACTAACCCGTATCCTAACACGTACGCTCACCCTAAACCGTTGTCGTACCCTAACCTGTACCCTAAACCGTCCCTGTCCCCTAACCCTAAATCCAACCCTAACCCTTACCCGAAGCCTTACCCTCACCCATCCCCTAATCCTAACCCGTACGCTAACACTAACTCGTACCCTAACACGTACGCTCACCCTAAACTGTTGTCGTACCCTAACATTTACCCCCAACCTTCCCCGTCCCCGTCCCCTAACCCTAACCCTAACCCTAACCCTAACCCTTCCCCGAAGCCTTACCCTCACCCGTCCCCTAATCCTAACCCGTACGCTAACAGTAAACCATACCCTAACTCGTACGCTCACCCTAAACCGTTGTCGTACCCTAAACTGTACCCTAAACCGTCCCCGTCCCCGTCCCCTAACCCTAACCCTAACCCTAACCCTAACCCTTACCCGAAGCAATACCCTCACCCGTCTCCTAATCCTACCACGTACGCTAAAACTAACCCGTACCCTAACACGTACGCTCACCCTAAACCATGTCGTACCCTAACCTGTACCCTAAACCGTCCCCGTCCCCTAACCCTAACCCTAACCCTAATCCTAACCCTAACCCTTACCCGAAGCCTTACCCTCACCCGTCACCTAATCCTAACCCGTACGCTAACACTAACCCGTACCCTAACACGTACGCTCACCCTAAACCATTGTCATACCCTAACCTGTACTCTAAACCATCCCCGTCCCCGTCCCCGTCCCCGTCCCCTAACCCTAACCCTAACCCTAACCCTAACCCTTACCCGAAGCCTTACCCTCACCCGTCACATAATCCTAACTCGAACACTAACATTAATCCGTACCCTAACATGTACGCTCACCCTAAACCGTTGTCGTACCCTAACCTGTACACTAAACCGTCCCCGTACCCTAACCCTAACCCTAACCCTAACCCTAAACCTTACCCGAAGCCTTACACTCACCCGTCCCCTAATCCTAACCCGTACGCTAACACTAACCCATACCCTAACACGTACGCTCACCCTAAGCCGTTGTCGTACCCTAACCTGTACCCTAAACCGTCCCCGTACCCGTCCCCTAACCCTGGCCCTATCCCTAACACTAACCCTTACCCGAAGCCTTACCCTCACCCGTCCCCTAATCCTAAACCGTACGCTAACACTAACCCGTACCCTAACACGTATGCTCACCCTAAACTGTTGTCGTACCCTAACCTGTACCCAAAACTGTCCCCGTCCCCGTCTCCTAACCCTAACCCTAAACCTAACCCTTACCCGAAGCCTTACCCTCACCCGTCCCTTAATCCTAACCGGTACGCTAACACTAACCCATACCCTAACACGTACGCTCACCCTAAACCGTTGTCGTACCCTAACCTGTACCCTAAACCGTCCCCGTCCCCTAACCCTAACCCTAACCCTAAACCTTACCCGAAGCCTTACCCTCACCCGTCCCCTAATCCTAACCCGTACGCTAACACTAACACGTACCCTAACACGTACGCTCACCCTAAACAATTGTCGTACACTAACCTGTACCCTAAACTGTCCCCGTCCCCTAACCCTAACCCTAACCCTAACCCTAACCCTAACCCTTACCCGAAGCCTTACACTCACCCGTCCCCTAATCCTTACCCGTACGCTAATAAGAACCAGTACCCTAACACGTATGCTCACCCTAAACCGTTGTCGTACAGTAACCTGTACCCTAAACCGTCCCCGTCCCCGTCCCCGTCCCCTAACCCTAACCGTAACCCTAAACCTTAACTGAAGACTTACCCTCACATGTCCCCTAATCCTAACCCGTACGCTAACACTAAACCGTACACTAACAAGTACGCTCACCCTAAACCGTTGTCGTACCCTAACCTGTACCCTAAACCGTCCCAGTACCCTAAACCTAACCCTAATCCTAACACTAACCCTAACCCTTACCCGAAGCCTTACCCTCACCCGTCCCCTAATCCTAACCCGTACTCTAACACTAACCCGTACCCTAAGTCATACGCTCACCCTAAACCGTTGTCGTACGCTAACCTGTACCCTAAACTGTCCCCGTCCCCGTCCGCTAACCCTAACCCTAACCCTAACCCTAACCCTAACCCTTACCCGAAGCGTTACCCTCATCCGTCCCCTAATCCTAACCCGTACGCTAACACTAACCCGTACCCTAACACGTACGCTCACCCTAAACCGTTGTCGTACCCTAACCTGTACCCTAAACCGTCCCTGTCCCCTAACTCTAACCCTAACCCTAACCCTTACCCGAAGCCTTACCCTCACCCATCCCCTAATCCTAACCCGTACGCTAACACTAACACGTACCCTAACACGTACGCTCACCCTAAACCGTTGTCGTACCCTAACCTTTACCCGCAACCGTCCCCGTCCCCGTCCCCTAACCCTAACCCTAACCCTAACCCTAACCCTTACCCGAAGCCTTACCCTCACCCGTCCCCTAATCCTAACCCGTACGCTAACACTAAACCGTACCCTAACTCGTACGCTCACCCTAAATCGTTGTCGTACCCTAACCTGTACCCTAAACCGTCCCCGTCCCCGTCCCCTAACCCTAACCCTAACCCTATCCCTAACCCTAACCCTTACCCGAAGCCATACCCTCACCCGTCTCCTAATCCTTCCCCGTACGCTAACACTAACCCGTACCCTAACACGTACGCTCACCCTAAACCATGTCGTACCCTAATCTGTACCCTAAACCGTCCCCGTCCCCTAACCCTAACCCTAACCTTAATCCTAACCCTAACCCTTACCCGAAGCCTTACCCTCACCCGTCACCTAATCCTAACCCGTACGCTAACACTATCCCGTACCCTAACACGTACGCTCACCCTAAACCATTGTCATACCCTAACCTGTACCCTAAATCATCCCCGTCCCCGTCCCCGTCCCCGTCCCCTAACCCTAACCCTATCCGTTACCTTAAGCCTTACCCTAACCCGTCCCTTAATCCTAACCCGTAGGCTACACTAATCCGTACCCTAACACGTTCGCTCACCCTAAACCGATGTTGTACCCTAACCTCTACCCTAAACCGTCCTTGTCCCCTAACCCTAACTCTAACCGTAACCCTAACACTAACTATTACCCGAAGCCTTACCCTAACCCGTCCACTAATCCTAAACCGTACACTAAAACTAACACGTACCCTAACACGTACGCTCACCCTAAACCATTGACGTACCCTAACCTGTACCCTAAACCGTCACCGTTCCCTAACCCTAACCTTAAACCTAACACTACCCATAACCCGAAGCCTTACCCTAAACCGTCCCCTAATCCTAAACCGTACGCTAACACTAACCCGTACCCTAACACGTGCACTCACACTAAATTGTTGTCGTACACTAACCTGTACCCTATACCGTCCCCGTCTCCTATCCCTAACCCTAACCCTAACCCTTACCCGAGGCCTTACCCTAACTCGTCCCCTAATCCTAATCCGTATGCTAACACTAACCCGTACCCTAACACGTACGCTCACCCTAAACCGTTTTCGTACCCTAACTTGTACCCTAAACCGTCCCCGTCCCTAAACCTAACCCTAACCCTAACCCTAATCCTAAACCTTACCCGAAGCCTTATCCTAACCCATCCCCTAATCCTAACCCGCACGCTAACTCTAACCCGTACCCTATCACGTACGCTCACACTAAAACGTTGTCTTACCCCAATCTGTACCCTAAACCGTCCTCGTCCCCTAACCCTAACCCTAACCCTAACCGTAACCCTAACCCTTACCCGAAGCCTTACCGTAAACCGTACCCTAATCCTAAACCGTACGCTAACACTAAACCGTACCCTAACACGTACACTAACCGTAAAACTTTGTCATAACCTAAACTGTACCCTAAACCGTCCCCGTCCCCGTCCCCTAACCCTAACCCTAACCCTAAACCATACCTGAAGCCTTACACTAACCCGTCCACTAAACCTAATCCGTACGCTAACACTAATCCATGCCCTAACACGTACGCTCACCCTAAACCGTTGTCATACGCTAACCTGTACACTAAACCGTCCCCGTCCCCATCCCCTAACCCTAACCCTAACCCTAAGCCTTACCCGAAGCCTTAACCTAACCCATCCCCTAATTCTAACCCGTACCCTAACACTAATTCATACCCTAACACGTACGCTCACCCTAAACCGTTGTCGTGCCCTAACCTGTACCCTAAACCGTCCCCGTCCCCTAACCCTAACCCTAACACTAACCCTTACCCGAAGCCTTACCCTAACCAGTCACCTACTCCTAACCCGTACGCTAACACTTACCATGGCCTAACACGTACGCTCAACCTAAACCGTTGTCGTACACTAACCTGTACCCTAAACAGTCCCCGTCCCTTAACCCTAACCCTAACCCTAACCCTAACCCTTACCCGAAGCCTTACCCTAACCCGTCCCCTAATCCTAATCCGTACGCTAACACTAACCAGTGCCCTAACACATACGGTCACACTAAACCGTTGCCGTACAATAACCTGTACCCTAAACCGTCCCGTCCCCTAACACTAAACCTAACCATAACCCTAAACCTTACCCGAAGCTTTACCCTAACCCGTCCCTTAATCCTAACCCGTACGCTAAAACTAACCTGTACCCTAACACGTACGCTCACCCTAAACAGTTGTCGTACCCTAACCTGTACCCTAAACCGTTCCCGTCCACTAACCCTTACCCTAACCCTAACCCTAACCCTTACCCGAAGCCTTAACCTAACCCGTCCCCTAATCCTAATCCGTATGCTAACACTAACCAGTACCCTAACACGTACGCTCACCCTAAAACGTTGTCGTACCGTAATCTGTAACCTAAACTGTCCCCGTCCCCGTCCCCTACTCCCTAAACCGAACCCTAACCCTAACGCTTTCCCGAAGCCTTACCATAACACGTCCCCTAATCCTAACACGTACGCTAACACTAACCCGTACCCTAACACGTACGCGCACCCTAAATCGTTGTCATACCCTAACTTGTACCCTAAACCGTCACCGTCCCCTAACCCTAACCCTAACCCTAACACTTACCCGAACCTTACCCTAACCCGTCCCCTAATCCTAACCTGTATGCTAACACTAACCTGTACTCTAACACGTATGCTCACCCTAAACTGCTGTTGTACACTAACCTGTACCTTAAACCGTCCCCTTTCCCGTCCCCGTCCCCTAACCCTAACCCTAACCCTAAACCTTACCCGAAGACTTACCCTAAACTGTCCCATAATCCTAACCCGTAGGCTATCACTAACCGTACCCTAACATGTACGCTCAACCTAAACCTTTGTCGTACCCTAACCTGTTCCCTAAACCATCCCCGTCCCCGTCCCCTAGCGCTAACCCTAACCCTAAACCTATCCCTTACCCGAAGCCTTACCCTAACCGTCACCTAATCCTAATCCGTACGCTAACACTAACCCGTACCCTAACACGTACGCTCACCCTAAAACGTTGTCATACCCTAAACTGTACACTAAACTGTCCTCGTCCCCTAACCCTAATCCTAAGCCTAACCCTTACCCGGAGCCTTACCCTACCCCGTCCCCTAATCCTAACCAGTACGCTAACACTAACCCGTACCCTAACACGTACGCTCATCCTAAACCATTGTTGTACGCTAACCTGTACCCTCAACCATCCCCGTCTCCGAACCGTAACCCTAAACATAACCCTAGACCTAAACGTTACCGAAAGCCTTACCGTAACCCGTCCCCTAATCCTAACCCGTACGCTAACTCTAACCCATACCCTAACACGTATGCTCACCCTAAACCGTCCCCGTACCCTAACCCTAACCCTAATTCTAACCCTAACCCTACACCTTACCCGAAGCCTTAACCTAACCCGTCCCTTAATCCTAACCCGTAAGCTAAAACTAACCCGAACCCTCACACGTACGCTCACACTAAACCGTTGTTTTATATTAACCTGTACCCTAAACCGTCCCCGTCCCCTAACCCTAACCCTAACCGTAACCCTAAACCTAACCCTTACCCGAAGCCTTACCCCAAGCCGTCCCCTTACCCTAACCCATATGCTAACACTAACCCGTTTCCTAACATGTACGCTCACCCTAAACCGTTGTCATACACTAACCTGTACCCTAAACCGACCCAGTCCCCTAAAACTAACCCTAAACCTAACCCTAAACCTAACCCTTACCCGAAGCCTGACCCTAACCCGTCCCCTAACCCTAAACCGTACGCTAACACTAACCCATACCCTAACACGTACGCTCAACCTAAAGCGTTGTCGTACACTAACATGTACCCTAAACATTCCCCGTCCCCTAACCCTAACCCTAACCCTAACCCTAACCCTTACCCGAAGCCTTACCCTCACACGTCCCCTAATCCTAACCCATACGCTAACACTAACCCGTACCCTAACATGTACGCTCACCCTAAACCGTTGTCGTACCCTAACCTGTACCCTAAACCGTCCCCGTCCCTGTCCCCTAACCCTAAACCTAACCCATACCCGAAGCCTTACTCTCACCCGTCCCCTAATCCTAACCCGTACGCTAACACTAACCCGTACCCTAACACGTACGCTCACCCTAAACAGTTGTCGTACCCTAACTTGTACCGTAAACCGTCCCCATCCCCTAAACCTAACCCTAAACCTAACCCTAACCCTAACCATAACACTTACCCGAAGCCTTACCCTCAACCGTCCCCTAATACTAACCCGTAGGCTAACACTAAACCGTACCCTAACACATACGTTCACCCTAAACCGTTGTCGTACCCTAACCTGTACCCTAAACCGTCCCCGTCCCCTAACCCTAACCCTAACCCTAACCCTAACCCTAACACTAACCCTTACCCGAAGCCTTACCCTCACCCGTCCCCTAATCCTAACACGTACGCTAACACAAACACGTACCCTAACACGTATGCTCACCCTAAACCATTGTCGTACCCTAACCTGTACCCTAAACCGTCTCCGTCCCCGTCCCCTAACCCTAACCCTAACCCTAACCCTAACACTTACCCGAAGCCTTACCCTCACACGTTCCCTAATCCTAACCAGTACGCTAACACTAACCCGTACACTAACACGTACGCTCACACTAAACCGTTGTAGTAACCTAACCTGTTCCCTAAAGCGTCCCCGTCCCCGTCCCCTAACCCTAACCCTAACCCTAAAACTTTCCCGAAGCCTTTCCCTCACCCGTCCGTAATCCTAACATGTACGCTAACACTAAACCGTACCCTAACACGTATGCTCACCCTAAACCGTTGTCGTACCCTAACCTGTAGCCTAAACCGTCCCCATCCCCGTCCCCTAACCCTAACCCTAACCCTTACCCTAACCCTTACCTGAAGCCTTACCCTCTCCCGTCCCCTAATCCTAAACCGTACGCTAACACTAACCCATACCCTAACACGTACGCTCACCCTAAACAGTTGTCGTACCCTAACATGTATCCTAAACCGTCCCCGTCCCCGTCCCCTAACCCTAAACCTAACCCTAACCCTAACCCTTACCCGAAGCCTTACCCTCACCCGTCCCCTAATCCTAGCCCGTACGCTAACACCAACCCGTACCCTAACACGAACGCTCACCCTAAACCGTTGTCGTGCTCTATCCTGTACCCTAAACCGTCCCCATCCCCTAAACCTAACCCTAACCCTAAACCTAACCCTAACCATAACACTTACCCGAAGGCTTACCCTCACCCATCCCCTAATCCTAAACCGTACGCTAACACTAACCCATACCCTAACACGTACGCTCACCCCAAACCGTTGTCGTACCCTAACCTGTACCCTAAACCGTCCCCGTCCCCTAACCCTAACCCTAACACTAACCCTAACCCTTACCCGAAGCCTTACCCTCACCCGTCCCCTAATCCTAACCCGTACGCTAACACGAACCTGTACCCTAACACGTACGCTCTCCCTAAACCGTTGTCGTACATGAACCTCTACCCTAAACCGTCCCCGTCCCCGTCCCCTAACCCTAAACCTTACCCTAACACTAACCCTTACCCGAAGCCTTACCCTCACCCGTCCCCTAATCCTAACACGTATGCTAACACTAACACCTACACTAACACGTACGTTCACCCTAAACCGTTGTCGTACCCTAACCTGTACCCTAAACCGTCCCCGTCCCCTAACCCTAACACTAACCGTAACCCTAACCCTTACCCGAAGCCTTACCCTCACCCGTCCCCTAATCCTAACCCGTACGCTAACACTAACCCGTACACTAACACGTACGCTCACCCAAAACCGTTGTCGTACCCTAACCTGTACCCTAAACCGTCCCCGTCCCCTAACCCTAACACTAACCCTAACCCTAACACTTACCCGAATCCTTACCCTCACCCGTCCCCTAATCCTAACCCGTAAGCTAACACTAACCCGTACCCTAACACGTACACTCACCCTAAACCGTTGTCGTAACCTAACCTGTACCCTAAAGCGTCCCCGTCACCGTCCCCGTTCCCTAAACCTAACCCTAACCCTAAACCTTACCCGAAGCCTTACCCTCACCCGTCCCTTAATCCTAACCCGTACGCTAACACTAACCCGTACCCTAACACGTACGCTCACCCTAAACCGTTGTCATACCCTAAACTGTACCCTAAACCGTCCCCGTCCCCGTCCCCTTGCCGTAACCCTCACCCTAACCCTAACGCTTACCTGAAGCCTTACCCTCACCCCTCCCCTAATCCTAACCCGTACGCTAACACTAACCCGTACCCTAACACGTACGCTCACCCTAAACCGTTGTCGTACCCTAACCTGTATCCTAAACCGTCCCCGTCCCCTAACCCTAACCCTAACCCTAACCCTAACCCTAACACTTACCTGAAGCCTTACTCTCACCCGTCCCCTAATCCTAACCCGTACGCTAACACTAACCCGTACCCTAACACGTACACTCACCCTAAACCGTTGTCGTACAATAACCTGTACCCTAAACCGTCCCCGTCCCCGTCCCCTAACCCTAAATCTTACCCTAACCCTAAACCTTACCCGAAGCCTTACCCTCACCCGTCCCCTAATCCTAACTCGTATGCTAACACTAACACATACCCTAACACATACGCTCACCCTAAACTGTTGTCGTACCCTAACCTGTACCCTAAACCGTCCCCGTCCCCTAACCCTATCCCTAACCCTAACCCTAACCCTTACCGGAAGCCTTCCCCTCACACGTCCCCTAATCCTAACCCGTGCGCTAACACTAACCCGTACCCTAACACATACGCTCACCCTAAACCGTTGTCGTACGCTAAACTGTACCCTAAACCGTCCCCGTCCCCTAACCCTAACCCTAACCCTAACCCTAACCCTAACCCTTACCTGAAGACTTACCCTCACCTGTCCCCTAATCCTAACCCGTACGCTAACACTAACCCGTAACCCTAACACGTACAGTCACCCTAAACTGTTGTCGTAACCCAACCTGTACCCTAAAGCGTCCCGGTCACCGTCCCCGTCCCCTAACCACAACCCTAACCCTAAACCTTACCCGAAGCCTTACCCTCAACCGTCCCCTAATCCTAACCCGTACGCTAACACTAACCCATACCCTAACACGTACGCTCACCCTAAACCGTTGTCGTACCCTAACCTGTACCCTAAACCGTCCCCGTCCCCGTCCCCTTGCCCTAAACCTAACCCTAACCCTAACCCTTACCCGAAGCCTTACCCTCACCCCTCCCCTAATCCTAACCCCTACGCTAACACTAACCAGTACCCTAACACGTACGCTCACCCTAAACCATTGTCGTACCCTAACCTGTACCCTAAACCGTCCCCGTCCCCGTCCCATAACCCTAAACCTAACCCTAACCCTTACCCGAAGCCTTATCCTCACCCGTCCCCTAATCCTAAACCGTACGCTAACACTAACCCATACCCTAACACGTACACTCACCCTAAACCGCTGTCGTTCCCTAACCTGTACCCTACACCGTCCCCGTCCCCTAACCCTAACCCTAACACTAACCCTAACCCTAACCCTTACCCGAAGCCTTACTCTCACCCGTCCCCTAATCCTAACCCGTACGCTAACACTAACCCTTACCCTAACACGTACGCTCACCCTAAACTGTTGTCGTACCCTAACTTGTACCCTAAACCGTCCCTGTCCCCTAACCCTAACCCTAACCATAACCCTAACCCTTACCCGAAGCCTTACCGTCACCCGTCCCCTAATCCTAACCCGTACGCTAACACTAACCCGTACCCTAACACGTATGCTCACCCTAAACCGTTGTCATACCCTAACCTGTACCCTAAACTGTCCCCGTCCCCTAACCCTAACCCTAACCCTAACCCTAACCCTAACCCTTACCCGAAGCCTTACCCTCACCCGTCCCCTAATCCTAACCCGTACGCTAACACTAACCCGTACCCTAACACGTACGCTCACCCTAAACCGTTGTCGTACCCTAACCTGTACCCTAAACCGTCCCCGTCCCCGTCCCCTAACCCTAAATCTAACCCTAACCCTTACCCGAAGCCTTACCCTCACCCGTCCCCTAATCCTAACCCGTACGCTAACACTAACCCATACCCTAACACGTACGCTCACCCTAAACCGTTGTCGTACCCTAACCTGTACCCTAAACCGTCCCCATCCCCTAACCCTAACCCTAACCCTAACCCTAACCCTTACCCGAAGCCTTACCCTCACCCGTCCCCTAATCCTAACCCGTACGCTAACACTAACCCGTACCCTAACACGTACGCTCACCCTAAACCGTTGTCGTACCCTAACCTGTACCCTAAACCGTCCCCGTCCCCTAACCCTAACCCTAACCCTAACCCTAACCCTAACCCTTACCCGAAGCCTTACCCTCACCCGTCCCCTAATCCTAACCCGTACGCTAACACTAACCCGTACCCTAACACGTACGCTCACCCTAAACCGTTGTCGTACCCTAACCTGTACCCTAAACCGTCCCCGTCCCCTTCCCCTAACCCTAACCCTAACCCTAACCCTAACCCTTACCCGAAGCCTTACCCTCACCCGTCCCCTAACCCTAACCCGTACGCTAACACTAACCCGTACCCTAACACGTACGCTCACCCTAAACCGTTGTCGTACCCTAACCTGTACCCTAAACCGTCCCCGTCCCCGTCCCCTAACCCTAACCCTAACCCTAACCCTAACCCTTACCCGAAGCCTTACCCTCACCCGTCCCCTAATCCTAACCCGTACGCTAACACTAACCCATACCCTAACACGTACGCTCACCATAAACCGTTGTCGTACCCTAACCTGTACCCTAAACCGTCCCCGTCCCCTAACCCTAACCTTAACCCTAACCCTAACCCTTACCCGAAGCCTTACCCTCACCCGTCCCCTAATCCTAACCCGTACGCTAACACTAACCCGTACCCTAACACGTACGCTCACCCTAAACCGTTGTCGTACCCTAACCTGTACCCTAAACCGTCCCCGTACCCTAACCCTAACCCTAACCCTAACCCTAACCCTAACCATAACACTTACCCGAAGCCTTACCCTCACCCCTCACCTAATCCTAACCCGTATGCTAACACTAACCCGTACTCTAACACGTACGCTCACCCTAAACCGTTGTCGTACCCTAACCTGTACCCTAAACCGTCCCCGTCCCCTAACCCTAACCCTAACCCTAACCCTAACCCTTACCCGAAGCCTTACCCTCACCCGTCCCCTAATCCTAACCCGTACGCTAACACTAACCCGTACCCTAACACGTACGCTCACCCTAAACCGTTGTCGTACCCTAACCTGTACCCTAAACCGTCCCCGTCCCCGTCCCCTTCCCCTAACCCTAACCCTAACCCTAAACGTTACCCGAAGCCTTACCCTCACCCGTCCCCTAATCCTAACCCGTACGCTAACACTAACCCGTACCCTAACACGTACGCTCACCCTAAACCGTTGTCGTACCCTAACCTGTACCCTAAAGCGTCCCCGTCCCCGTCCCCTTACCCTAACCCTAACCCTAACCCTAACCCTTACCCGAAGCCTTACCCTCACCCGTCCCCTAATCCTAACCCGTACGCTAACACTAACCCGTACCCTAACACGTACGCTCACCCTAAACCGTTGTCGTACCCTAACCTGTACCCTAAACCGTCCCCGTCCCCGTCCCCGCCCTTAACCCTAACCCTAACCCTAACCCTTACCCGAAGCCTTACCCTCACCCGTCCCCTAATCCTAACCCGTACGCTAACACTAACCCGTACCCTAACACGTACGCTCACCCTAAACTGTTGTCGTACCCTAACCTGTACCCTAAACCGTCCCCGTCCCCTAACCCTAACCCTAACCCTAACCCTAACCCTAACATCTTACCCGAAGCCTTACCCTCACCCGTCCCCTAATCCTAACCCGTACGCTAACACTAACCCGTACCCTAACACGTACGCTCACCCTAAACCGTTGTCGTACAATAACCTGTACCCTAAACCGTCCCCGTCCCCTTCCCCTAACCCTAACCCTTACCCTAACCCTAACCCTTACCCGAAGCCTTACCCTCACCCGTCCCCTAATCCTAACTCGTACGCTAACACTAACACATACCCTAACACATACGCTCACCCTAAACTGTTGTCGTACCCTAACCTGTACCCTAAACCGTCCCCGTCCCCTAACCCTATCCCTAACCCTAACCCTAACCCTTACCCGAAGCCTTACCCTCACCCGTCCCCTAATCCTAACCCGTACGCTAACACTAACCCGTACCCTAACACATACGCTCACCCTAAACCGTTGTCGTACCCTAACCTGTACCCTAAACCGTCCCCGTCCCCTTCCCCTAACCCTAACCCTAACCCTAACCCTAACCCTTACCTGAAGCCTTACCCTCACCCGTCCCCTAATCCTAACCCGTACGCTAACACTAACCCGTAACCCTAACACGTACAGTCACCCTAAACTGTTGTCGTACCCTAACCTGTACCCTAAACCGTCCCGGTCACCGTCCCCGTCCCCTAACCACAACCCTAACCCTAACCCTTACCCGAAGCCTTACCCTCACCCGTCCCCTAATCCTAACCCGTACGCTAACACTAACCCGTACCCTAACACGTACGCTCACCCTAAACCTCTGTCGTTCCCTAACCTGTACCCTACACCGTCCCCGTCCCCTAACCCTAACCCTAACACTAACCCTAACCCTAACCCTTACCCGAAGCCTTACTCTCACCCGTCCCCTAATCCTAACCCGTACGCTAACACTAACCCTTACCCTAACACGTACGCTCACCCTAAACTGTTGTCGTACCCTAACTTGTACCCTAAACCGTCCCTGTCCCCTAACCCTAACCCTAACCATAACCCTAACCCTTACCCGAAGCCTTACCGTCACCCGTCCCCTAATCCTAACCCGTACGCTAACACTAACCCGTACCCTAACACGTACGCTCACCCTAAACCGTTGTCGTAACCTAACCTGTACCCTAAAGCATCCCCGTCACCGTCCCCGTCCCCTAACCCTAACCCTAACGCTAAACCTTACCCGAAACCTTACCCTCACCCGTCCCCTAATCCTAACCCGTACGCTAACACTAACCCGTACCCTAACACGTACGCTCACCCTAAACCGTTGTCGTACACTAAACCGTACCCTAAACCGTCCCCGTCCCCGTCCCCGCCCCCTAACCCTTACCCTAACCCTAACCCTATCCCTATCCCTACCCAAAGCCTTACCCTCACCCCTCCCCTTATCCTAACCCGTATGCTAAAACTAACATGTACCCTAACACGTACGCTCACCCTAAACCGTTTTCGTACCCTAACCTGTAAACTAAACCGTCCCCGTCCCCGTCCCCGCTCCCTAACCTTAACCCTAACCTTAACCCTTACCCGAAGCCTTATCCTCACCCGCCCGTAATCCTAACCCGTACGCTAACACTAACCCGTACCCTAACACGTACGCTCACCCTAATCGGTTGTCGCACCCTAACCTGTACCCTAAACCGTCCCCGTCCCTAACCCTAAGCCTAACCCTAACCCTAACCCTAACCCTTACCCGAAGCCTTACTCTCACCCGTCCCCTAATACTAACCCTTACGCTAACACTAACCCGTACCCTAACACGTACGCTAACCCTAAACCGTTGTCGTACCCTAAACTGTACCCTAAACCGTCCCCGTCCCCGTCCCCTAACCCTAACCCTAACCCGAACCCTTACCCGAAGCCTTACACTCACCCGTCCCCGAATCCTAACCCGTACGCTAACACTAAACCGTACCCTAACACGTACGCTCACCCTAAACCGTTGTCGGACCCTAACCTGTACCCTAAGCCGTCTCCGTCCCCGTCCCTTAACCCTAACCCTTACACTAAACCTAACCCTTACCCGAAGCCTTACACTCACCCGTCCCCTAATACTAACCTGTACGCTAACACTAACCCGTACCCTAACACGTACGCTCACCCTAAACCGTTGTCGTACCCTAAACTGTAGCCTAAACCGTCCCCGTAACCTAACCCTAACCCTAACCCTAACCCTAACCCGTACCCGAAGCCTTACCCTCACACGTCACCTAATCCTAACCCGTACGCTAACACTAACCCGTACCCTAACACATACGCTCACCCTAAACCGTTGTCGTACGCTAAGCTGTACCCTAAACCATCCCCGTCCCCGTCCCCTATCCCTAACCCTAACCCTAACCCTAACCCTTACCCGAAGCCTTACACTCACCCGTCCCCTAATCCTAACCCGTACGCTAACACTAACCCGTACCCTAACACGTACGCTCACCCTAAACCGTTGTCGTACCCTAACCTGTACCCTAAACCGTCCCCGTCCCCTAAACCTAACCCTAACCCTAACCCTAACCCTTACCCGAAGCCTTACCCTCACACGTCCCCTAATCCTAACCCGTACGTTAACACTAACCCGTACACTAACACGTACGCTCACCCTAAACCATTGTCGTAACCTAACCGGTACCCTAAAGCGTCCCCGTCCCCGTCCCCGTCCCCTAACACTAACCCTAACCCTAAACCTTACCCGAAGCCTTACCCTCACCCGTCCCCTAATCCTAACCCGTACGCTAACACTAACACATACCCTAACACGTACGAGCATCCTAAACCGTTGTCGTACCCTAACCTGTACCCTAAACCATCCCCGTCCCCGTCCCCTAACCCTAACCCTAACCCTAAACCTAACGCTAACCCTTACCCAAAGCCTTACCCTCACCCGTCCCCTAATCCTAACCCGTACGCTAACACTAACCCGTACCCTAACACGTACGCTCACCCTAAACCGTTGTCGCACACAATCCTGTACCCTAAACCGTCTCCGTCCCCTAACCCTAACCCTAACCCTAACCCTAACCCTTACCCGAAGCCTTACCCTCACCCGTCCCCTAATCCTAACCCGTACGCTAACACTAACCCGTACCCTAACATGTACGCTCACCCTAAACCGTTGTCGTAACATAACCTGTATCCTAAAGCGTCCCCATCGCCGTCCCCTAAACCTAACCCTAACCCTAAATCTTACCCGACGCCTTATCCTCACCCGTCCCCTAAACCTAACCTGTACGCTAACACTAACCCGTACCATAACACGTACGCTTTCCCTAAAACATTGTCGTACCCTAACCTGTACCCTAAACCGTCCCCGTCCCCTAACCCTAACCCTAACCCTAACCGTAACCCTAACCCTTACCCGAAGCCTTACTCTCACCCGTCCCCTAATACTAACCCTTACGCTAACACTAACCCATACCCTAACACGTACGCTAACCCTAAACCGTTGTCGTACCCTAAACTGTACCCTAAACCGTCCCCGTCCCCGTCCCCTAACCCTACCCCTAACCCGAACCCTTACCCGAAGCCTTACACTCACCCGTCCCCGAATCCTAACCCGTACGCTAACACTAAACCGTACCCTAACACGTACGCTCACCCTAAACCGTTGTCGGACCCTAACCTAAACCCTAAGCCGTCTCCGTCCCCGTCCCTTCACCCTAACCCTTACACTAAACCTAACCCTTACCCGAAGCCTTACATTCACCCGTCCCCTAATACTAACCCGTACGCTAACACTAACCCGTACCCTAACACGTACGCTCACCCTAAACCGTTGTCGTACCCTAAACTGTAGCCTAAACGGTCCCCGTCCCCTAACCCTAACCCTAACCCTAACCCTAACCCGTACCCGAAGCCTTACCCTCACACGTCACCTAATCCTAACCCGTACGCTAACACTAACCCGTACCCTAACACATACGCTCACCCTAAACCGTTGTCGTACGCTAAGCTGTACCCTAAACCATCCCCGTCCCCGTCCCCTATCCCTAACACTAACCCTAACCCTAACCCTTACCCGAAGCCTTACACTCACCCGTCCCCTAATCCTAACCCGTACGCTAACACTAACCCGTACCCTAACACGTACGCTCACCCTAAACCGTTGTCGTACCCTAACCTGTACCCTAAACCGTCCCCGTCCCCTAAACCTAACCCTAACCCTAACCCTAACCCTTACCCGAAGCCTTACCCTCACACGTCCCCTAATCCTAACCCGTACGTTAACACTAACCCGTACCCTAACACGTACGCTCACCCTAAAACATTGTCGTAACCTAACCGGTACCCTAAAGCGTCCCCGTCCCCGTCCCCGTCCCCTAACACTAACTCTAACCCTAAACCTTACCCGAAGCCTTACCCTCACCCGTCCCCTAATCCTAACCCGTACGCTAACACTAACCCGTACCCTAACACGTACGAGCATCCTAAACCGTTGTCGTACCCTAACCTGTACCCTAAACCGTCCCCGTCCCCGTCCCCTATCCCTAACCCTAACCCTAACCCTAACCCTAACCCTTACCCAAAGCCTTACCCTCACCCGTCCCCTAATCCTAACCCGTACGCTAACACTAACCCGTACCCTAACACGTACGCTCACCCTAAACCGTTGTCGCACACTATCCTGTACCCTAAACCGTCTCCGTCCCCTAACCCTAACCCTAACCCTAACCCTAACCCTTACCCGAAGCCTTACCCTCACCCGTCCCCTAATCCTAACCCGTACGCTAACACTAACCCGTACCCTAACATGTACGCTCACCCTAAACCGTTGTCGTAACATAACCTGTATCCTAAAGCGTCCCCATCGCCGTCCCCTAAACCTAACCCTAACCCTAAATCTTACCCGACGCCTTATCCTCACCCGTCCCCTAAACCTAACCTGTACGCTAACACTAACCCGTACCATAACACGTACGCTTTCCCTAAACCATGGTCGTACCCTAACCTGTACCCTAAACCGTCCCCGTCCCCTAACCCTAACCCTAACCCTAACCGTAACCCT